>NW_010245428.1:3990-17475 GCF_000690775.1 Eurypyga helias | reverse complement strand
GGTAGCCCGCCCAACCGCAGCTCTTTCGAATGCACCGCAGCCACATCTGCTGCTGAGCGAGACCTTGCTTTCCAGGAACTGTCTCCGTCAGCATCGCCCTGTAAGAAAAGCCAAAGAAACCGGTTCCCTCATTTGAGGTGGAGAGGATGACAGCATCATATTGTCTGTTCGTTGTGTTCCTTTATCACTGCGAAGTGAAGCCACTCCTTGTGAAGTACTAGGAGAGGAACAAGGGCAGCGATGAAAAGTGCCGTTGCATCCCTGCGTGGGTAGAAAAGTACGTGGGCTCATCCTCGGAGAAACAGAAGAGCTAAAATCAGGCGTGCCCTGAGCTGGATTGGCCTGCGGGGACCTTTAGTTGGGCTTGCATTCACAATCTGATCTTTTTGGCACAGCGGAGAGGCTACAGCCATAAAGATCTATAAATAAGATAAACTGAGATTATCGTGTGACCGCAGCTACTGTACCATTTGACTCTGCTGCTGGCGAGAACAATCTTTGTTACCTGATTTTTGAAAACACCCTCTCGTCAAGCAAAATGACCATGGAAATCCATGGGAGTTTTGCTCGGATAAGGGCTGGACTTGGGTGTAACCTTGGTGGTAAAGATAGAGACTGGGGTTTTGGCTCAAGGATGTTCAGCATAGCAAAAGGTTAGCAGCAGGGGTGCTGCAAGGTTCTGCTGGGTCTGGTGCTGCTTAATGAACTTGAAAAAAGAACGAGCAATGATACAGCAAAATTTTCAGATTACATCAAGTTTTTTTGGTATCTGAAGTCAAGCCCAGCAAAGACCAGACAGAACTTAACTGCAGACTTTCCCCCTGAGGAATGAGTGAAAAGCCAAGGTAGAGAGGATGGGAGATAAATCTCAGTATTGAAAATTTGAAGCACTTGGAGAAGAGAAGGACTGAGTAAGCACTTTTGTGGGTTTTAAACACATTGTGTTAACTCAGAAATGTCATGAGAGAAGGAGCAATGAAAAATCCTTGCTCAATGTGAAATTGCAGGCAAAAACTATGTTAGATTTCAGTGGGAACTGCACAGGGAATAACAAAGAAAACATTATCATGTTTTATAAGTCTGTAGCTGTTACACGCATCAGTGAGTGTACCTGAAATGCTGTGGGCACTGCTGGTCATCTAAAAAAGGATAATAGAGAACTAGACCAATAAAAATTACTGGCACATAGCAAAGCTTTTACAGCACTCATTGGATGGAAAACTCCAGAGTGTTTGCGGGAAATGTGATAGTCTATAACAACATGAGTAGCATAGAGAACCTTTATCAGAAGCTTCTGGTCCACTTGAGAGACCAGAAACAAGAGGAGACATAGTAAAATCAGAATTGGTCATAGGAATTGCTTTAGAAGTAGGTAAACTGGCACTCTGGCACTGCCATTAAAAGTTCTAGAGGCCAAAAGCCCAGGAACATCTCTTTGCATTACAGGATTTGCACAGTTATAGTACTTAAAATCTAACCCATTATGAAAAATGTGCTAAGCCCCTTTTTCAGCTGAAAGTAATTTTTGCTTGTGGGGGCTGGGCGGGAGAAGGTTTGTCTGAATTGTCTAGGACTGACCACTGTTAGGGTATCCCACCTAAGGGACTTTCTGATCATGGGACCTGATTGACATTGACAAGTCCTAGGTAAAAACTTTATTCCACATAATTTCAAACTTCTTGCCCTGTGCAACAGTGTCTTCAGGTCTTTCACCCTGATGTCTTCATCACCTACAGCAGTTGTGTCCTGACCCTTCTTTGATTTGCACTATGAATTTTTCAGGATACAAGCATTTCAGAGACCAGGAGGATAAATACAGACTGTTTTCTTGGGGCTCTGTGTCTCAGTTGACTTCCTGTGGGCATGTCCTGATCCCTGGAAATCCACAAGATTCTTCTGAAAGAATAGAGTACGTGGTCTGTCTGCTCTCCTTGGCCACCTGGGTGCATGAAATCTTAGCAGTTCTGCTCTTCTCTTGAAATGGTTGGCAACAGCCCAGTGGTGCAGAAGTTATCATGAAAATTCCCAAACTTTATTTTCCTTTCCTAAGGAAACCTATAAAAACCTTCTGCAAGTTAAAACCACAGCATTGCCCGAGTTGTTTACTCGTGGGTTTGTTCCTTGTGTTCTTTCCAAGGCAGTTCTCTTGGTTGGCATTGGAGCGAGCCGTGTTTTCCCCTTTGGAGAGGGCTAAGGGATAACAGGGAAGCTGTCAGCTGTAAATAGACGAATGATTAGATTAATCCCAGAAGAAACTGTTGATTTCCTGAGCATGGCCATATGTTGAATTTTGTAGTTTTCACTCCTCCTTATCCCTCCCTGCAGCTGGAGTGCAACAGTGAGTGGAATTTTAAAGCATGTTTCATGTCTGGAACATAGTGTGTGTATATATATACATAGACTTAGTGCTTGGTGGAGATTAAAGGGCTACCAGGAAAAAAACAAACAAACAAAACAAACGAAGCCCTAGAACACAAACCAAAACAAACCCAATGTTTGGTGTGGGTTTTTTTTATTTCCACTGAAGAAGTACTAGAAAGTTTCCCAGAATGTTCCAGGGAAGCCTTTGCAGAGCAAGCTGTTGGTACTGCAAGCAACTTGGACTTCATATGCTGTGAGCCAGATCTCAATCTGATACCCTGTTACCACCTTATATATTTTCAGGGATTGGGATTTTGCCCTAGATCAGACTTTGGCTCCAGCAATGACCAGCTATTTGTAAAGTCAAGCCTGTAGGTGAAGTGGCTGAGAAGTGTTTACATTAGGAAGTGACTCTTCGACTCCCTCTGAAGTGTCATCGTTGATTTCAGTTTCACGTCTGTCTTGTGTAACCTTATTTCAGCTGCCTATGGGGGAAGACTATAATACTAGAGCAGCATTTAAAAGGTATCACTTATTTCTTGATGTGTAAGAGGGAAATTATGTCGTGGTGCCTGACTCGGTGGAGCCAGGAGGTCATTGGTTAGTGCTAGTGGAAGGTAAAGTTTTAGTTATTGCTACTCAGTCCTGCTAGTAACACCAAAGTACTGCTCACACAAGTGGTTTTCTAGGCCAAAGTGTCCAGCACATGGACAAACGTCACGCACTATGGAAGTCCTTGGGAAACTTTGTGGTGTAGAACCCTCTAAAGGACGAGGGTTCCTAAGGAAGGGGGACCATATTCTGGCAATTAAAAATGTTCTTACTTTATCTTGGCCCAAGATTAATTCGGACTGCTTCAATTAAATAAAAGTGCTAGCAGAAAGAGCAGTGGTATTATAGTCATGATACATGCCCCTTTGCTCTTTACGTCCTTCACGGCCACAATGTGAATGCAGCCTCCTCGGCGCGGAGCCTTTGTAGAGGCCTTAGAACAAAACTGGTTTAAAGCTTGCTCTGCTTTGCCTTACTGGGCCTGCTTGGTGCTTGTGTCGCTCTCAGTTCAACACAGCAGAAATGCTGCTGCAGTGTGGACTAGCACAAAAATACATTCTAAACTGTCTTGGGTTTATTAGATAATTTGTCTTGTTTATCTTGCTTTGTCGTTATTCTTTCTATATTCATTTTTATGAGACGTATGCTGGATATGAATTGAATAAGGGACCACTCTGATACATCTAAAGGATGTTAATTTCTGTTTAAAATCACAGTGTGTGTCATGTGAGGTTACAATGTATTCCTCAGCTCCCTTGAAACTGTAGATCTTCGAGTTGGTAGGCTTGAGAGAAACTCGTGAGGAGTAATACCACCGTTTCTTTTATTAACCTGCAGGGAATTAATTGTGTATGCCAAACGGTTTTGCAGAGAAAAAATGATGCAGAGTGACGGGACTAATTTTCTTCCATTTAGTGAGGGTTATTGGGGTTAGCAAAGCAAAGCTCATCCCCCATCTCTGATTGGCACACTGCTTTTCCCACCTGGTGATTGGTGGTCCCGAAGACAGCGGGGGTGATAACCTTGCCTGCGGCACAAGGCTTGTGTGGTGGGGCTCAGCCTGAGGGATGGTCAGCTGTCAGAGGGAGATGTCACTTTGGGGAAGAGTAGCGAGGCCATGTGCCTTGTTAGCTCCAGCTGTGTCCCCGTCAACTCCTGTGCTGCCTGCAGGGGATTAGCTGCATGATAGACCAGGCAATAGTTTCCCTCGGTGGCCCTGTGGTAGACGATACCAGTGTTGCACCAGCCAGATGACTGCTCAGCTGGCTTCAGCTGCCCTGGTCGAGGAAGTGGGTTGAACTGGGGTTAATGATTGAATTCAAGGCCAGGCTGGGTGAGGCTTTGAGCAACCTGGTCTAGTGGAAGGTGTCCCTGCCCATGGCAGGGGGGTTTGAACTAGATGGTTTATAGGTGCCTTCCAACCCACACCATTCTGTGATTCTATGAAGCAGAAAAGCTGCTAGATGCTGCTCTTCGATCCTGCAAACTTAAACCTGCTCTCACTTGGATCTTGCAAACTTAAACCATCCCTGAAGTCAACAGGTGCTCATGGTCCCATGATTTTTCAGTTCTCATCTTGTTTTGTGCACAAGCTTCAAACATCAGTTCAGTGCATGACTTGTAGTTTGGTTTGAGAGCTAAACAACAGTATCAGGGCCCAGGGAGTTTAGGTTCATTAAGATATTTTGCAAGAGGAAAAAAGCCCGGTTGTTGTTTTCTTTCCAACCAAAGCCTTTTAGAGCATATTTATCCCTACTTCAGTTCTGTTCTAAAGTGATACGGGGGATGTGTTTATTCCTTAGCAGCAGCATCTCCTACATACGGACAGTTTGAGATATTTAAAATACAAAAACAGAGATTACGTAAAATCACAGTTCATGAGTCTTAGATTTATCAAGGAGTTTCTAGAAGTTCTGGACTTGCCAGCACAATAGCAGCTACCCACTGTAGTTTCCACTCCTCCTACCTTCCTCTCCTTCTCCTCATTTGACTAAATGGAAGGTTATTCAATATACATTAAGAAAATAGTGCTGGCATAATCTATAAATGTGACTTTTTGTTAAACTAATAAATACTTAATTTTTTACATGGACAATTGACTTTCATCCTTCATTTACATTTTCTTAAATATGGTACCGTTTATTGGTTTTGTATGTGTTTGTCTTCCTAGTTTGCAGATGTTTCCAAGTTAGTATACAACTTCTGGACACCAACCTGTTCTAGTTAACTGGGGCCTAAAGACTTTCAGTTTGTTAATATGTATAGTAATGAATTCAGTATCTGTGCATCTTTTATGCTACCTTCTGCAGGTAATTTCTTCTTAAGAGTGATTTCCAAAATTCTATTCTTTTTTTACTTGTGGTTGGGCTCCAGTTTTTAGTCTCTGTTCACGCTCTGCATTAAGAGCTCGTTCTGTATTAGCCAGTAACTCAGCTCAGTGAGGGTAGATCAGCAGACCAGCCTAGATGCACCTGGCGCTGATGCCCCTACCTCTGTCTTTATGCAATTTTGGGGTTGTGTTTTTGGGCTGTATTTAGTCTGGCCCTTGGAATGAAACATCCCCATCATGCCTGTGTTCTACAGTTGTCCAGAGGACTCGAGAGTAATGGAGCACATTTGGTGCACCCTTAGAGCATCGGTCTCTGTTTCTTTTATTTCAGAAGGAATCTGGTTTAAGTGTGCTCTGTGGGCTGAATGAGTGAGCGGTCAGTGGGGATGGTTGGAAAATTTACTTTCAAACCTCATTACGGATCTCAGCCAGATGGGCTGGGTAGACACAATCCATCAGCTGTACAAGTATTCCTGGTCATTTCAGTGGGAATGACTCACACAAGCATGGGTTACTTAGTGTAATAGCTGCATGGCCTGACTCTTTCTCTCTTTTTTACTTTTTAAAGAATCCAAAACAAGGCATATTCCTATAATTTAACCTTAATTATACTTCATTATAAATTAAATCAATAATAAACAAGTATGACTTCAGTAAAGGTATTAATGAGATAATGGCTTCCCTTCTGATGGGCAAGTCTTCAATTTGCACAGTACAGATGTGAAATGACACCACCCATATGTATTTGGGCTATGCGGCGATGTGAACTGCACACAGCCTGTCCCCTTTCAGCCAATTCACCTTGGTTTGGTAGACTGGCAGGGAAACAGTGGATCCTAATTCTATTGCTTTTTCGCTGAAGTCTAGGGGAATCCTGCAAATGGAGCAGCTGTTGAAGTGTGGCCTTTTGTTCATACAGCCATGCTGTGAATTTCAGATGGATGATCCCTATTAGACCCCAAATCGCTGGCCTTTAGGAAGGCATTTGAGTCAAGTACCTGAAACCATAAGCAGTTAGACTCAGGAGCAGGAGCAATTTGGATTTCTACTGCTAATTTGGAAGGAGCTGCCAGTTAGAAAGCTATTTTCTCTCCTATACTTCCATTTGTTCTTTGTGATGATCAGGAGGACATCTGGAAAGAAAAGCAGGTTAACTTTTTCCTAAACGATTTTCTTTCTTCCAGGAGTCTCTGTCTGGTGCTGTTCTTACTGGAAGCGATAACATAATTACCATTAAATTAAAAGGGATCAAGAGGAGGGTCTCATCTCCTACAGGAATGTACAACAAAGTGAAGCTTCTTATGCCAGCACTTAACCTCCCAATTTCAATTGCCACTTTGGGATGCTGGAGCAGGTCCTCCCTGTTTAAGAAAGAGAGCAGGCTCTCCAACTTTCAGATGCACAAAGAGGGATGGCCACTTTCTTACTTGTTTGTTTTAATTTCTTTTAAGTGGCTATTCTGATCTCTTTCTTCAGGTTTACAATATTAAAGTCCACGGTATGAAGCGCAATACCTCCTGAGAGGAAGAGCTTTAATTCTCACTCACAGTAATAATAGTAATAAGAACAATACATTTTATTGAAGTCAGGGAATTGTTTTATCTAGTAATTCCAACTGCCTTGCAGTCAAAACATCTTTTTTTCTGAACTACCAAGTTTGGGATTTTTAAAGTTCTGGCTTTGCTGCATTTACTTTTGAATTCATTGATGATTGACATGTTTTTCTTCAAAGCAGTAGGTTTGCCAGTTTAATAAGTAGGACCATCATAGTTTCAGCTGTAATTTTCACTTCCCTGGGTCTTCAACTTAGCTTCCTCTGTTTTGTGTGCACACATCACTTTAGAAGAGGAGTTTAAGCTGTTCTGGTTTTGTAGGTGTAATCGTAACAGCTCTGACTTAGGAGATGCTAACACAAGGTTTCAGCATCTGCAGCGGAATCACGAGTACCTACCAAGGAGAATAAGCTGTTATGAGCTGGAAGCACCTACACCCTTGCCACTGGTTTTGCGGCCGGTATCAAGAGTAAGGTTATGTCTTTACTGTAACTACTAAAAGCTTATGCTGGCATCTGTAATTGTGTGCAGTCACACAAGATCTGAACCACTTACTGTTTTCCTATATTTTGACGTTGCAGAGGTGACATGTTCCTGTATATATACTTTTAACATATAAAAATAGGACTTCACCTTGCTACTCAAGGGTTCTATTCTGTCCCATTTGGGTTTTTCCTCCCTGGACTGGACAGACTACGAAGGGCCAAGCTCCAGGCACTGCAGTAATAAAGCAGAAAGCTGGCTGGCGCTGCATGCAGCCCGTACGGCGAAGTTTCTGCTCCTTATACGGTCAAAATTGTTTGTGCCCTCATTGTGTTTGCATGTATGTTGCTGTCTTTTAAAGATCATCCAAAGGATGCTGTATTCCTAAATACCAGAGGTTGGAACACAGTCTGATTTCTATGTGAATGTTTCGGGAGTGGAAAAATAATTAAGCGTGGAAAAGAAG
Organism: Eurypyga helias; assembly: GCF_000690775.1. Lineage (NCBI taxonomy): Eukaryota > Metazoa > Chordata > Aves > Eurypygiformes > Eurypygidae > Eurypyga > Eurypyga helias. The sequence goes on along the minus strand of NW_010245428.1, from coordinate 9,731 downwards.
CTCAGTTCAATAAAAAAAAAAGAGAACTATGTGAGGATTTAAAGTACAGCTTTCTTGATTGTATCCTCAATTTTAGTTTACCTGCAAAATTACACTAGAGAAAAGCAAAGTGCCTCTTTATAACTAAAGCCAGAGACAAGCATTAAAAAAAAAAAAAAAAATTTTCACAGATTTGCAAAGTCAGAGTTTTGGTGTAAAGGGAGATGGAGAGAACTTCAGTTTTCCTGCAGGTTAAAGAAGGCCTGTCTCCAGAAATACAGCTTGTGCCAATGCTTGTAGCTCCTGGAGAACTTCTTTGGTGGAAGGAAAGATGTTGGCTTCGAGCCTCCAATGGAGACAGAGTGACTCTTAAGGCTGGGAGAGCTGCCATGGCCACTGAGAGGGTTTGGGAATATTCAGTTTCAATGGTATGGCTGTTGCAGGGATTGGGCTGTTTAAAATTATATCATTTTCACTTTCAAAATTTGGCTGTAATAAATGCTTTAAAGTCAAATATTGGCAATTATTTGTCTTTAGAAACCAACCAGATTTGCTAATTTGAAAACATGCTATAGATAAGAACGAAGTTTAAGAGATGAGCAATAACATTATAATTGCTCCTTGAGGCCACTTAATACATGAAAGCCATTGCTTAGCTCCTAAATGTAAACATCAGATTATAAACCAGATCCCATTAATTCAGTGATGGCAGATGTTTTCCTTTATTGTGGATTTGTGTTTCAAAATTCTCAATTTATAACCAAATTATAAGTCTAACATTAACATTCTGAAGATGATATTAAAAAGTTAATTGAACTTAAATCTAGTTGAGGTAGAGTCAACTCCTGAGTCTGCAGACAGCCCTAAGCAATAACTCTGGTCCTGTTCATCCCAGAGGGCTGTATTAGCTCTGACAGGTAAAGACTGTACTTTTGGTGTGAGTACTTTAGCGAGAATACCTACTTAATAAACTGATAACACAAAAGTGTACTCCTTTTCTTAGGTTCAAAAGCTACTCTCTAACCGGTTTCTAAAACCTTGACATTTTCTTCTGCATCTCTACCTTTACTGGGCAAAACTTTACCTCTTGTGAATGTGAAGCATAGTAAAGAAGTGTGTACATTTAAAAAGAAAAATAGGTCTTCTCCCCAGTTCACTCAAGCACATGTTGCTCTTTCTCTTTTTAAAAATATCACTAATTTATCATCAGTGTGTTGACTGTAAACTGGCCAGAGTATCTATCCTCCCTGAGGAGGAGTAGATAGGGCCTGGGCTGTAAATGGTTTTGAAAGAATCCTGCTGCTTTTGGTCTGCAGAGCTCGTTTGCTTCCTTGCAGTCTGTTGTTTGTGGTTAATTAATGTATTTGCAACTTCTGAGGATGTCATTGCTGCAAGGGTAACTTGTGTTACTGTGCTTACACTATTCCTTTTCACACAGCGTATGGTGTGAGCACGATCCAGCTCACTGGGGAGTAACCCTTGAGCTGCTCCATCAACACAAATATCATACTCCTGCAGCTGTCCCAGGGAGACTGTGGGACAGGATGCCCCTACAGCAGAAACCTGAATATACTGACAATGTGTAGCAATATCGTGGGCTGGTGAGAAAACCTGTCTGGCCTTTCTGAGCATCTAGAAAGAGCTGCGCAGAGCCCTGTGAGGGCTCTACTGATAGACCAGAGCCTCACTGTTGAGCCCAGAATGGTATTTTTGGAAATTGTGAGACTTTTGCTGACCCAAAATTTCACTTATACTAGCTCAATTAACTGAAGCTAAAACATAGCTGTATAAATACTGGAGTTTTTATATGCGGATAGGATTTTGGTAGGAGTAACACTGTAAGTTTAACTTAACTATGCTAATGAGGCTAAAGAATTTTGACACATCTTCCTTTGGTCAGGACTGTGCTCAGAGACATGATCTGTCCCTCGTTTGTTACTGAAGTTCCAATGCAGCAAGACTAATACAAGGAAAAACACGAGTGTCCATCCAGTTAGGCCATGAGAAGGAGGAATGGTTGAGAGGACTACCAGGGGATGTAGGCAGACATGTTCATGGAGGGACTGGACTGGAATGGTCCAGCCTGGCTTTGTCAAGGGAGCTAATTCCATAGCTGTGTCTCCTCTACCGGATGAAAATGTGAAATATTCTCCAGCCATCCTTGGTATTTCGAGTGTCATTTACAGATCTGAAGTGAGGTGACAGCACAGCTAGCCCTGGTGCCACTTCTCCTTGAATTGTATTTACACTGTATTTTCCACAGAAAGTGTGGTCTTTATAACATCAAATGGAATTTTAAAGAAAACAATTTAAAAACTAATAGTTCATTTCTGATATTCTCTTCACAGCTTTTTTTCTTGATTTCCCCTCCCCCCCTCCCCCAACTTTGTTCAAAGTTAGAGTCACAGTTTTCCTCTCATGCAGTGGTTTAATGGCTTGTACCCCTGTGCTTGGAAGACCTTTGTAAGAGTTTTAGCTCTGGAGCTTCAGTCATGTACAGATTAAACAAATGGGAATGATAGAGCTTATCCTGTTCAGCCGTAAATCTTTAAATCTGACTTTAGAGAGCACGTGCCGCTCATGGTATAATGTGAAATTGGGACAGTTCATGATGCTCAGGAAATAATGGCCAGGTTATTCCCACGGACACAGGTTTTATTTTGTCCCTGTGGTCCTGTTAATGAAATGCGTGTGCACAAAACAAACCCACTTTCTCCCACACCCCACCCGTCCGTCCTTAAGCATGTGTACAGTGCTAGGCTCAGACAGGACAGCATTTTCACATGGAGCAGTTTGGTATTTGGAGTAACGATTCATTAAAGTTTTCAAGGGACAACAGTTTCATTTTAGGAAGTGCTGGTTGTCAGAAAAGCACATCACACAGAGATGCTGAGGTACTTGGTTAAGTAGGCTTACTGTAGCCTACCTAAAGCAAGTAATCAGTTCAGATAGTGGGAAAGTATTATATACTTTTTATTTTAATTAGAGATGGTAAAATGAAGGTGTCACCAGTTTCAGGAGACAGATAGGCGTCTGGTCTGGTTTTAATTATTAAAGCAGTTGTAAGAAATATTACAAGTATTCATTAATTTAGTTCAGCATGATTAGTCAATGTTGGGATAAAACTTCTGGAGCTGCATGTTGCAATCTGTATCACTTCATTAATGCGCTATGCTCGTGAGCATGTTTCCTATTTTGCTCCCACGGGTGAGATTTAGAGGTATGATGGAGCACTGTTTTGACTTCTCACAGGATGAGCTGGATGAACTTCGGGCTGAAATGGAAGAAATGCGTGACAGCTATTTAGAGGAAGATGTTTACCAGCTGCAGGAGCTCCGGCGAGAGCTGGACCGGGCAAACAAGAATTGCCGCATTCTGCAATATCGTCTCAGGAAAGCAGAACAGAAAAGCTTGAAAGTTGCACAAACAGGCCATGTGGATGGAGAGCTCATTAGGAGCCTGGAACAAGATTTAAAGGTGGGTGAGAGATTCATATTCTCAGTGAAAGAGCAGATTGGGATTTGACTCCCTGCAATGGAAGGGAGGGTGACACATGAAACAGGCAGTAGTTCTCCAAACGTCAGGACCGATTTCCTTCTTACGCAGTGGAGAACACATATGCAGCTTATCATCATAAATAGATGTGTTAGTGAGTAAAAAAACCTTGTGCTTAGCTTGAAAATGGAAGAAATGCAGTCACATTGCATTTGTACATTTGAAAGGTTTAAAGGGTTTTGTTGTACTGGTTTTAGTGAAAACCTTAGCTTTGCAAAACTTTCTAAACCAAACCTGATATGCTTTTCCCAATTCATGCTATTTCCTTTCTTTTCCCTTCTTGCTTATGTCAAATAACTGAAAAAAAACTAGTCAAAGTTGCATTTCTTAGTGCCTAATGAGTTACTCATAACAGGAACAGACGTTACAATATTTCAGCAAGACAGAGTATCAAAATGCTCTTCCCATAAAAACACAAACTCCTGTAAAATTGTGTTCAAGCTGAAAGAGTGTTCATATATTTCAGAAAGGTTTCCATCTAGCCTAAGCTTTGTATAGGCACATGGCCTACCTAGCTTCACTCGTCTTTCTTAATATTGTTATCTTGTAGCTGTTTTGCAAATATCTTCTGTAGAGAGGGACTGCTTACCACTAGAATTATTAAGCATTTTGTACTTAAAAATGTAAAACATAAAACCTTCTGAAATTGCAATGATTGGTTCCCAGCAGTGGAAATGAGAGTGACATACCAAGTCATCAAACTTTTCACAATGTCAGACCTAATATCCTCTTGTATGGCAGAAAACAAATGATAACCTTATAACAGAAATGATACATTACTCAGTAAGAATCTTGTACCCAGATTCGAGTGAAAGAGGCACTGAGGGTTTTTTGGTTTCTTTGCTTTGTTTTTGCTTACTTGTTGCAATTCATTAACTCATCATTTTGCATGATGAATCACCTTTCCAAATGTTTTTGGGATAAATATTTATTCTTGTCAGGCTGGACTCAGAAAACCTAAGCTAGCATACATTTCTGCACTTTCATATCACTCTTGCCTAGTTATGATTGCTACTAGAGCAGCAAATTTGGGTGGATGAGACTGGTGCATGGATGCAGCTTTGATGACCTGTCAACTTTACAGCACAATTCCTCATCTTTTGTTTTATCAGTGTGACATGCTGGGACTTTGGTGTGCAGGTTTGGTATTTGCTTGTTTCCTCCTGCTGTTCATGACATTGCCTTAGGATAATGTGGAGAGGGAGCTGGAGGCGTATAATCAAATATATTTTCATCTTAGATTTCTTTATTAGAAATGAATATTCATTTTGGTACTTGGAAGACCGGGAGTCTTTCATCAACAGCCTCATAACTAAATCAAAATCTCTGCCTAGGGTCTTAATATGCTTCCTACTGTAGGAGAAATACTGTAGCTGTTGCTCCTCATGGATCCTCCTCATGCATTTGTGCTCTTCTGACCAGGTAGCCAAAGATGTTTCTGTCAGACTGCACCATGAGCTGGAGAATGTGGAGGAGAAGCGTGTTAAAGCAGAAGATGAAAATGAAATCCTTCGGCAGCAAATTATTGAGGTGGAAGTATCCAAGCAGACACTGCAAAATGAGCTGGACAAGTTGAAAGAGGTAAGTAATACCCAGGAAACGCATGCCGAGCAGTGTTACTGGATTAGATGGGAAATTTGACACACCAGCATCTTAGAGTAGCTCTTATGTGAAATGCCTACCGATTCTGCTTGTACAATTGCCCAAAAGGTTTCCTCGCTTTTGTTGTATGTCCCAAATATGTTGGTAATTTTAAAACAACAGGGAGATAGAGCAGTGATGCTGGGGCTTTTGTCCGGGGCTTCTCACAAGGCCCATTTTAAACTGGCTCCTCAAGGCCCCTCTTCCTACTGGAGCAAAACTATCTTTGATTTGACTCCAGCTAGCTCTGACTCTTGTTTACACAGACTGGGACTTCCACCTATTTGAGAGTCAAATGAGGTGTGTGTGACTCGTCTCTGAGAGGATACTTCAGATAGGCGAGCCGCCGCTTGTCCGGGGCTTCTCACAAGGCCCATTTTAAACTGGCTCCTCAAGGCCCCTCTTCCTACTGGAGCAAAACTATCTTTGATTTGACTCCAGCTAGCTCTGACTCTTGTTTACACAGACTGGGACTTCCACCTATTTGAGAGTCAAATGAGGTGTGTGTGACTCGTCTCTGAGAGGATACTTCAGATAGGCGAGCCGCCGCTTCGGCCGGGGGCGCC
>NW_010245428.1:0-3967 GCF_000690775.1 Eurypyga helias | reverse complement strand
GAATGTGGTCTGTAATGTATAAATAACATTGCACTTCAGGCACAGAAACGCTGTCTGTTGAGAAAAGGGATCATTTCAATTGGAGCTGACACATAGTCATACTGGGTGAAGTGACAAACCTTGGAAGCAAGTGAGCTGAGGAACAGGGGACAGTGAAAGAAAGCCAAATACTAAGTGTGGCTCTTTGCCGGAGCCCGCATCCCAGTCTGCAGTGGTATTTCTGCTCTCTTAACAGTACAGCAGATTGGCAGCTCACAGCCTCTGCTCTGTTTTAAACCAGATTGAGATAGAGCATTTAAACGTAATGAGGCAAGGCATTTATCCTCTGAGCCCTGGTCAGATTTAGAGAGCTAGTGCAATTATGTGTTATTTTAATCTTTCAAACAACGCTTGTGAGTCAGCTGGCATAAAGCAGGACTCAGTTTTATAAGGACAACCCCTATTTAATTTCTCTCTGCATTTGGGTTATTAGTGCAGGAATTTTGGAGTATTTTGTACCTAACAGGACAGATCATCAGACTGTAAATATCAGTGTTGCTTAGATTACTTAGGACCCTGACACACACAAAAGAGGTCTGCATGGTGTTTTAGCTATTCTTCTTTCTCAATGTTATTTGGGAATGCTGTGCTTAATAGATGTGATACCATGTTACAGGGTCTGCAGTCTGTATTCCATACAAAAATACTGTGTCATTCACACAAAACCATGGTTTGGGTTGGAAAGGGCCTTAAAGATCATCTAGTTCCAACCACCCTGCCATGGGCAGGGACACCTTCCACTAGACCAGGTTGCTCAGAGCCTCATCCAGCCTGGCCTTGAACACTTCCAGGGATGGGGCATCCACAGCTTCTCTGGGCAACCTCTTCCAGTGCCTCACCACCTTCTCCATGAAGAATTTCTTCTTTATATCTAATCTAAATCTTATCTTTTTTTCAGTTTAAAGCCATTACCCCTAGTTCTCTCACTACAGGCCCCTGTAAAATGGCCCTCTCCAATTTTCTTGTAGACTTGTGGATGAACAGTGGCAAAAGAAACTGGTCCAGCAGTGCTGGAGTCTCAAGCTATCTCTAAGCAGGCTGCCTTTACTCTGCTTCTTAGATTGCCGCAGCCTAGCAGGGCAGGGAAGCCCAACTAACTCAACTGTCTCCCTGCTGCATTGCAAGTTGAAGTGAATGTACCCTTAGTTTGGAAGCAGACTTTGCCCCCAAGAGGAAAATCTGGAGGGGAGCTGGGGAAAGGGAGAGATGGCAAGTAAAATGGTGGGATGCATTCATGCTGATCTGGAGGCACAGTGGGGCATAAGGTTTAACATAAAATGTTGTAGGAGTATTAGAGATAGTCTGTTTTTTCATACCATGAGAGGAGGTTTTTCTAGGAGTCAGAAATTCACAAGTTCACAGTAAGTGAGAAGACAGAGGTTTAGGTCCTCGGCAGGTCACACAAGGACAGATGAACCAAAAGCTGGAGAAACACAGCGATATGTGTGCCAGATAAGTATATGTTTGCAATGATGTTGACAATGCTTAAATAAAAAATAAATTCTTGCCTTGATGTGTTCAGGTAACTACCAGAAGCAACACCTCTTTAGGAACATTTAATGTGTACAAAGCTCTGAAGGAATGTATTATATACATGCCATTGGGAAAACCATGCTTTACATATCATGAGAAAAGTGACCCAAAGGCCATGTAGCTTCTTCCCAGTCCATCCTGACTATGCATCTTGTCTGTCTAAAGGCTGACACTTAGAAGGAGTGTCTTTCCTATCCAGTCCTGGAGCGTTGCCTGAGACCCAGTTAGACAGTATTCGCTCTCTGATATAGCTCACTGTCACCATACGCTCGTTTTCTGTAATATCCTTGACTATTCTCAGCCCTTTTCCTCTGTCATCCTCTGATCAACAAAAAGATTTTCTCACATCCACATTCATGTTTATTGCTTAATTCAATGCTAACTCTGGCTTTGTCCTACTGTACAATTCCCTCGGGTCCCGTTTCTCACTGCAGTGGATGGCATATACATTGATTACCTTTAATGTATTTTGCATGCTGAAGTATCTAGGAATTGTACACATCTCTGAAAGCACTCTTTCTTTAAAGCCATCTTCGGGTTTTTTTTATCATAGCCTTTTGAAGAATTCCTAACATTTATGATGATTAGTGCTGTTATGTATTCTTTCACCCCAGTACCCATTTCCATTTTCTGTGATACTTTCAACGGGATTTTTTTTTGGTCTGAAATATATACAGGCTTGCTCTGTCTAAATAGAATTCTTAATTCCTTCAAAAAAGCCTTGCAGTTTTAACTGGAAAATTAATTTTGCCTCCTCCTGACCATGTAATTTCAAGTTGTATTAAGTAGATATGAGATAGGCTTTCCTCTTTTGTCACTAAATAGCGTTTCTCCTTGTGTCTCAGCTTTGCAAATAACAGAAGCAAAGTTACAACAAAGAGAAAGGGTGAAAAGAAGTCACCTGCCATGTCTTTCATCATGCTCTTATCAACCCTTCTACCGCTGTGTCATAGCTAATGCACTTCCCTTCCCAGTCCCAGGTGCTTTTGAATTCCCATTTCATGACATGCTTTCAGAAGCTTTTGGAGAACTACTGAAACCACAGCTAGACTCTTGTTTTGTTCTGGTATCTGACAAGTACTTCCCATCATCAAACTATTCTGGTTTTCATTGATTGTTGCAATTAGGAGCTCTCAGATCATCAGTGAGTCACTTACAGGTTTTTAGGATAATACCACCTCTTTCCTTTTTTTTTTTTTCCCCTCTTCCCATAAGCATACTCCATTCCTCCAGACTTTCGCAGCATTTCCCATAGATGTATTTTGAGCTGAGATATGGATCAGTAAGGATTTTTAATCAATGCTTGTGGATTTCATTGACTTCTGATGTCTTCCAGTTAAGACACCGTTCTTATCTGAATGCCTTCATCAGCACCCTGGCATTCACTTTGCTTAATCATGTCACTCTACTTCCTTTTTTCTTTTTCCAGTCCTCTTAGCTAAAAGATAATATTCTTCTTTCCTTTCCCATAATGCTTCCTATTTTTTTTCAGATTTTATTTGCTTATTGCTGTGTAGGTTCATCATTCTGCTACTCTTGCCTGAAACGCTTCCACTGATTCTTTTGAAGCTACTTCTTTCACCGGGTAGTAGTGTTTTCTATCTGAGTATTTTTTTAACTTTACTGACTGTACCAAGTTTTTCTGGTTCAGTCTTCTCTAACTGCTACAGCACTGTGCTTCATTGAATTTTTTTTCACAATTACATTCACCTATTTTTTCAGTTTCCCTTTTTCAACTCTTCCTCTTTTTTTTTAACTGTGAACTTTTCAGCTGGTTTTGGGCCTCCCTCTGATGCCTTTTGTGTGTCATTCTCCATCAGAGCTTCAGAGTTTTCCTACCGCTGTGAACACTTCTTTGTAGCATATCCTTGCAAAACTGGGATGTCTCTAAGAACTGTCCTTTCTAGGAATTTGCTAGGATTTTCTGTGACTTAACAAAACTGCTTCTTCCTTATAACTTCCTTGTAACTTCAGAAGCAAAGGCAGTGTACCCTTACAGATTTGATAAGGACAGATATCACTGCCAAGTCTTGTTTGCTTTTTTCTCTTGTTGGCTAGGTTCTAAACATTGTCATTTGAGTCAATAGGCTTCCAGGAGAGAAAAAAATTACTCCGTTACTAACAGATTAGCTCAGCAACATCACTGAAACTGTCATTTTCCCCTTCCTAATACCCTAATTCAGCTCATGATGAATACTGATCTATGTTGTGAATTTAACTTGGTCAACCAGGAAGCATTCCGAAAACTCCTTCCAAAATTTCCTTTATTTGCACCAATACAAAACCCTTACCAGTTCTCACCTGAGCATCTACAAACCAGATCTATTCTCAAAGGCTTGACAACAGGAAGTGGGTTTTCTTGGAGATCTGAACAGATAGCAACAGCCTCACGTTC
>NW_010245427.1:12205-64351 GCF_000690775.1 Eurypyga helias | reverse complement strand
TGATTCTATGATTCTATGCCTTCAGTATGCAGATTTGGTGTGACCTCCTTGGTAGAAGATGATGGCTCCAGTTAATAAATCTGAGCTCTAGCTTGGTGGCATGTAGCAGGAGCTTTTAACGATGTTCTTGATGAACCACGGCTTGACTTCACTGCCTGTTCTTCTGTTGCTCCTTGCCTGATCTAGACCGGTGCTATATGTATGTGGGTATATCTTCAGTACTTAGGAGGTTCTACGGAGTTAAAAAATGCTGCAAAGATCTCAGCAATACAAGCACTGAACTCAGGTCTCTGGTGCCTTCCTGCAGAGTTTTTGATTGAGTTAAAAGTCTTGCTTCTTATCCTTACTGGGTTCTATGGCATGAAGTCATGATAACGGCGTGATTGCTTAAACCTTCGGGATAAAGAACACTGCTGGTATTTACGTAAAGGTAAAGACTGCCTTTAAGGAAGGCAATTTCTGCAGCAGTGGCTGAAGATTGTGGAATGAATTGAACGTGACTTCTGCCTTCCCCTGTGGAAAGTCACGTATCTGTGAACTTGCCCTCTTTTTTCAAAAAAAGAGTTCTTGCAGCTCTCTTCTCATGCAAGGTCTCTGGCAGCAGAAGTTTATAATGTATTCCTTGTCTAGCCTTCAAAAGAGGGAAAGGGAAAATGATTAAATTTGTGTCAGATGCCAAGTCATGCTGTGTAATGTAATAATAAACAGAACTCCGAAGTAAGGGTTCAATACACCAGGAATTTTGGTGCAGCATTTCTCTTTGTTATTAGTGGCCATTTATATATTGTTTGCATGAATTCACTTTTTTCATTTGCTTAAAGATGGAATTAATGGTAGATTTCAGCTTCAAATACTTTTAAACCCAAGAAGTTAACTCAAATCTCTTAACATTTGGAGGAGACTTATTTTGTGTTTTCTCAGTTTTGAAACTTCTTTTAAACCACTAAAAAACTGTTTAAACCAGCAAAATGACTTCATTTGCTGGCAGCAGTAAATCTCAGAATTACCTTAAACTCTTCCAAGCTGGAAATAGAGGTGCAACCCATCCACTTTGTTTCCCATTCATCTGCATACTCTCATAGCTCTGCGACACTGTTCCTTGCTGATATAAATAGAGGTCTAGTCGCGTCAGTGGAATTTCTCTTCTCAATGCTGTCCCATAATCTAACATTTCTATTCAACTCTAAGCAAATTTCCTTGATGTAGAAAAATGTTTGGTGCAATTTAACATAAGAAAAGCAAAGCTGAAGACTTGCAGTACCAAGTCAAATACTTTTGAATGTTTTCCTGTCACTTCACCCTCATATAAATAAACAAACCATCTAGCCTCACATACAAGTCGCTAGGGTCTTCTATAACATCACTCGCCAGACATTACTTTTCCTTATAAAGTAGTAGATGTTCCAGGCTGTTGTCAAAGACACACTGGCACTACTTCAGAAATCAGAAAGAATGCATCTCTGTTAGCACAAGAAGCAAAAGTGATATTAACTTGATCCTAAAAACAGTAATCAGGGCAAAAGGATAAATAGAACTATAAACTGTTTATGTGGGCTTTAATAATATTGAAAATGAAATGAACCTAATCAGTGTGCTGATAATGGGATTTGCAAGATTCTTGCAGACATGCTGTATGGCCACCGGTTGCTCCTCTAGCTAATTTACAAGGCTTCCTGCTGTTTGATGAAGCACAGGTGCTAAGGCTGTCATCCCAGGCTGTGACTTACTCGCTTTTGTGGTACTGTAGACCTCATGTAACCAGCACTAAATCAAGTATATGTATACAGAAATGTTTTGTGATGATGAGCCATGGAGACCCTTCAGCTGTTCTTGCCCTTTTACCATTGCTGTTGGTTTTTTGTAATCTCTCATCATTATTTTGAAACGTATGGGGTTCACTTTCTGCCTTAATTTCTCAGCAATGAAGCTTGCTTCACTGTAGTTTTATTGCTATTGATTTTTCTGTTGGTATGTCATACCACTAAGGAGTTTAAAGGAATACTGAGAAGGTGAGATACCCCAGGGCAAATGAGATCACTGAGAAATTCAGATGGCCGCAGCCCATCTCTTTCATTGTCCCAATCTCTGGTAGTCTGAACCATCTTTCCAAGCAACTCTGGCACGTGGTAAAAATATGTCTCAGTCGTAGTTTGGAACATATTATCTACCGAACTTTCCTTCAAGGAAATTCGCTCAAAGGTTTTATCCTCCAGTTTTCATGACAGTGACTATCAATCAAAGTCAGTGCCTGTTGATTATCTGTGTACCCTTGAATAGACTAGAGAAATCTTTAATTACTATTAAATGCTTGCCAAGCGTGGACATAAGGGAAAAAAAAATGAGTCAGTCAAGGTGCAAGTCTAGTATAGACACTGAATTATAATGAGGAAACACTTGAGAAAAGTAAATTAAATAAAATAAAATGAATTAGTTGAAAAAGCAGAGGTAATACACATGGGGAAAAGATTTGACAGGAGAGCAGAGCTTTTATTTTTATGGCCCTGTGTGCAAGCTCCTTTCTGTCTTGTGATCTAATATCCCTGCCTATTGATTGCATGTTGGGAAGGGAGTCTGCTAAAATAATGTTTTTTATATTACTTTATTTTGGAACTTTTTGCTTACAAACAAATAAACAGAGTTCTGAGTCTCTGCTCTTCGTTAGTGTTCTTTCCTCCTCTGTCTTCTCAGGTTTGATGTATCTTGGGTTGTTTTTTTGATAACAAGCTTACATAAGTGGGGCCAGCCGGAGGCAAAAACCGTATTTAAACCAAAGTTTTCTGTAGACTTGAAGAGCCCACTAAGCTAGTTAGCATTTTTTATGTGTTGGGTTTTGTTTGTTTGTTTTCATTTGTTATTTATCAAAGAAACTGCAGAGAGATTCAGAAATAAGGAAAACAGGTCAGGTCTAGTATTTAAACTTCTCATGTAGATTGCAATTTCTTCTCCAAGGCACATACGGAGTTGGTGAGCCACTATCACAGCTGCAGATAAGGTGTAACCCAAAGATCAAATGAACACATTTTGCTGGCCCGAGCTGTGGGGTCGAGTCAAATGCCTTTGCCCTGCACTCGCAGCTGGGAGCTCTTGGAGCCGTGCGGCAGAGATACAGGGACTGTTCAAAAGCGGGTCAGGTGAGCTAGTGGCCCCTATCAGGTACGTACCGATACCAGGTTTTATATTAATGTCTTCTAGCTTTACAAGTCAAATAGCTTTGCTACAGCTTTTATCCAATAGACTGCTGGTTACAACACATCCCTACTCTGTAACAGAGCTGGATCTTAGTCTCCTGCTTGAGAGAGGTTGATTTCCACCCTTCACCTCCTTTGCTGCCATGAGGAAGGTGGATGGGATAAATGGGGATTTTGGGTGTGTGCGACGTTTCAGCCACACTTGCATTTCGCATGCAGGTATTAGGAATTTTACATCTGTTTTCTTTGTATTTTACATGTCTTTAAACATGACTTTTAACTTAGACTGGATGGATAGATGCTCAAAAGAAATGGAGAAACAAATACTAGATCAAGTTAGAGGAAAAAGGCAAACATGCACCATAAGATGATTATTGAAAACATGAATATATCATCTCCCCATTCATAGAATGCTGCTGAGGTATGAACAGTTATGAGTTATAAATAGGAGGTTGCTACTGAATGCCACAAGGAACTAAGTTATGCTACTTGGGCAGAAAGAGAGATTAAATGTAATGAGAGCCAACTGAAAGGTATTTGAGACTTCGCGCTCTTGCGGTTTGGAGTGAAACTAGATTTTGAGTTGTAAAAGAACTCCATAAGCATAATTCACTGAAATAAGGGGGTGATAAAAGACCTTTTGCTTTCTTTTCTCTAGGATAAATTACATTCAAATGTACAGGAATGTTCTTTTTCTAGTTTGAGAGTAAGTGGGCTTGTATAATAAACATTTCTGTAACATTCAGCTACTTTAGCCCAGACAGCTCAATTAGGTCTGTGCAGTAAAATACAACTTCTGTGCACTTTGTGAGCACTTAATGTGACTGAAAGCCTGTTAGCAAGAAATCTCACAGAAAATAGGCCCTGTCAAGTGTTTAAGGAAATTGAATTGGCATATATTTAACTTGTAGATCTGAAAAGCAAGAGATTTTTGGATGCTGAGTAATTTAATTATATTGTCATATTTGACTTCTTCCATTAGAGTCCCCTTTATTCATTATTTTTAATACATTAAGAGCTGTGCAAAAGGGGGTGGAAGCAACTCGCGCGAGTTGACAAAAGCAGAAAATATGAAATTAAGCTTGACAACGTTTTCCTCATTTCATAGTTACCCATAAAATCTAGTCTCCTCAGGTGAATGATGGGCTAATGTTTTTCAACCATGAGTTCTTTGGAAAAGAATGCATTTTCCTTCCTAAAGCTTTTTAAGGAGCGATCTGATAATGGAGAGAAACATTATTCTGTTACATTTACATCGCGTTTTATCTATACCTAAACTTAATTATCTGCAGCATAGTTTAAATTAATCATAACATATTCTCCTTCTCTGAAACACTGTTGCCGTTGTCCTTTAATTAGGCCAGGAATTACTGGTTGGCTGTAGCCACTACTCCAGGAATGCTGGTTCACATTTGCTTTTACTGAGTTGTGTGTTACTTTGGACACAGACGCTCTCCAAGAGGACTTTCTCATCTCTAGTTATCTCAAAAAGCAGGTATCTTATCTGTTCAGTGGTGAACAGGTAGGTGACAGTAATTCTGTATCATATCATTTGTTTTGGGATGGGATGAATTGCCCTCTGGAGATGCCCGTTTCTCACTGTTGACTCTAAGGAGAGCCTGGAGGGCTCTATTGGTATAACTTCAGGTAGTTAGTGTAAGAAAAATCAGACCTCTCTACTTTTCATCATGAAAAACTTGAGGCTTGGTGTGGATAATTAAGGTTAATGCTTTCAGGCATAACTCAGGCTTTCACCCTGTATTTATAAAGTATTTCAAAGTATGTGTCAGATTGAATCTTTAAAAGAAAATAAATTGTATCGTACTACGATCCTATGCAGATGAGATTGTTAAATTGGTACCAATTGCGTGCCGGCTAGCTGGGAGCCAGCAAATGAGCTGACTTTCTATCTTATGAATTACACCTAGTTGTGTTAAATAAACATTTAATTCTGAAGAATGGCGTGCACAGGCAGGCTATTGTTACTACTTTAGGCAAGATTTATTCCAAATGTTTTGAACGATCAAAATTGAAGTGACAGTTTGGGGCATCTTTATCACTGTGTCTAACTGATGATTTACTCTCAAAAAAACTACATAGTTAAAGAGGTAAGGTGTCTGTTATCTGTCTTCCACCCAGCCAGGATGGATTTTACACCAGTTACAATAAACAGGAAGAGGACTCATTTTTGTTATGGATCAAATAACCATCTGCAGGCAGCCAGCGTTACTTTTATAATTGCCATTGTAGCATAAATGTGTTAGGAACTGTATATGACGTGAGAGAGATGCTCAGCAAGTGCTGATGATAGTTCACGCTGATATAGCTTGAGAATGCCAGATCTATCTTGTCATAGTAAGAAATTGTTATTCGCTTTAGGGCAGAGAGCAGATAGGAAAATCAAACTTTGAGATGCTATTTTAAAACAGTAGCACTTCCAAATGTATTTTCAAGTTTACATTTTCTAATTCCCAAATAATAGGAATACAGATAATATGTTGGCAAATATTATTTTTTAAAAGGAAGATCAAGTGATTCTGAAGGCACTTTTAATTTTCCTCTTTTATTGCTCAGCAGGGAAATCATCAACACTTCTGAGTGAAAGTAAATATTGAAATGCTGCAATTTTCTTTTGAAGAACCAGTCAAATATTTACTGTTGTATATAGCACCCTGTTTTTCATTACTTGCCAGAATACCTTGTTTATTGAATGCTTCAATTATACATCGAGGAAGGTGATTTTGTGTTTTGGTAAGCAGTTTAAACATTTTACTGTTGAAAATAGTAGTTGAAGGCCAATAGAAATGGATTTACAAATGGATCAAATAGGCTAGCCTGCTGTCTGCCTGTGCTGCTCTGACTCACAAAAGCTGCTGTTTTGCTAATGAAGCTTGGCTGACTTATAAGGATGATTCTGTTTCCTTACAAGGGAGTAGACACACCACCACTTTTTCTTCCTGGCAAGTTCAGTTTACTATGAATGTCAAGAGGCATTGTGACCTGTGATGGTTTTATTACAATTAACTACATTTGATCTTGTTCAGCATGTTCCTGAAGAAACACCTGGGCAAGTCATTAGTATTTTCACATGTACGTTCTACATGCAAAGGTGTTAAAGCCAGAGTAAGGGGCCGTTTTGCCACTGGCTTTCAAATCCAAATGTGGGTGTTGAAATGAAGTTAGGAATGACAGTATAACATGGCACGGTTACGAAGAGCTCTAGAAAGGATCTAGGAGCTCTAAATGAGGTTAGGGTGGACACTTGTTTGCTGTTGTACAGTTTGGCTCTGTTACATGCAAATGTTGATCAACTGGGTAGAGTCCTTACATGTGGTCCCTTAATTTTGTTCAGTGTTTGATTCTGAGAGAGAAATGTATGCACCCATGTTATTTTTACTTAGTGTAACAGTATTTGATAGTTAGAAACAGCTTGGACCTTCCAGCCACTTAACTTTTAGCACTGTGCTGACATGCCTAAACTGGGAGCGTTGTTGTCTCAGGCTTCCTCTGTAGCCACTTAAAGGAGGTAAGCCCATGCCAAAAGCCATTCATTCCTTTGACAATCTGGATTGCTTTCTCAAAGTGTCTGTTTTGAATGATTATAGAGGAAGCTTATGGTTAATGCATGCTTGCTTTTGGTACCTTGGTTAAGTTTGATGGATCTGAACCTCAGCGCTGTAGGATTCTCATTGAGTGATAGTCCCTTTTCTAAATGTAATCTGAAAATCAGTGGAAATGCGTATTATTTACCAGAGCTTGATGGAGTTGCTAGGGGATTTTGCAGAGTAGCTTTGATGTGTGGTTTAATTTTGCAGTAAATCTAGTAAAGATTCTATACCCTGAAGGCATGTGCAGGAAGCCATTATGGATCTTGTAGTGGAAACTGTGCACGTGCCTACCACTAGGAGTAACATACTGCTTGAGATAGCTATGATGTTTATTTTGTGCAGTGACAAATAATAGGATCGGGTGGAAGATTGAATTGACAGTACTGAGACCATGGATGCCCTGATGCATCCAAGTTGTCATGACGTAGCTGTAGCCAGAATGACTAAAAAGATGTTCAGTGGTGCTGAAAAAGATATTAAGGAAATTGGCTTCAGAGATTCTCAGAGCGTGATGAAGCCAGCGCCTATTTTATTTATATATTTCTAATTTTAAATTAATGTACAGTTAAGGGGAAGAATTCCCTAATTTGTCTAATAAGACTCAGTATGGAGGGCTAGTGTCAGCCTACTAGAGGAAAGAAATGCGGAAATAAGATTTCACAGAAATAGAAGCAAATAATAATCTGGAACTGGAAAGATAGGGAATTCTTTGAGAAGAAAAATAAAGCACCAAGGCTTGGATAACTGCACCTCTTAGCAAGCGCTAGGACAAATGTC
This sequence comes from Eurypyga helias, assembly GCF_000690775.1. Classification (NCBI taxonomy): domain Eukaryota; kingdom Metazoa; phylum Chordata; class Aves; order Eurypygiformes; family Eurypygidae; genus Eurypyga; species Eurypyga helias. The sequence goes on along the minus strand of NW_010245427.1, from coordinate 56,778 downwards.
TCAAAGGTACGGTTGGGTCCATTAGTAGTGGAGTGAGAGGAATATTCTCTGTGGTGCACATGTCCCTTTTCAGTGCTTACAGTGCATTTCTTAAGGCATTATAAATGTTTACCAAAGCTCAAGCTGCAGTAAAGGTTAAAGCCCAAGCAACAAGAATTGTGACTCCCTAACAACGTTTCCTATTGACCCTGCAGATTTCTTGGCAAGAAGCTGATGGAGAATTAAAGCTGCTTTAGAAGTAGCACCAACCGCCCTCTCTTGTGCTCCTCCACGGGAGAAGCGTGCCAGCAGTTGCTGAGGGATAAGGGGGAGAGGGAGGAGACCGACCTGCTTCTATGCCAACTCCTTTGTGTCACTAGGGCAGAGGTTCCTGTTGTCAGTTGAGCCCCTGCTAAGAGGGCTGGTAGAGCATAAACACTTCTGAGGTTTTTACAAAGCCTAGTTAAAATGTGTGTGTGTATAACTGATCCCTCTGGTGTTTTTCAAAAGGCAGCATTCAAGTAAAGGTACTCATTCTGTGGGAACAAATAGAACAGCCATAGAGAGTTTTCTGGAAATATGTATTAAGATGATGCCACTTTATAAACAGCAATACTAGATAACTGATAATTTTATACATAATCAATGCTGTCACTGAGTAAACAAAGCCCTTGAGAAGTCAGACGAGAGCAACTGCTTCATCAGAGCAGGAAATCGACTCGGGCGGGTTCAGCCCCTAAGGGTAACCTGAGTTGAGTTGCTGAAGTATGGCTAGTAGGCTAGGCTGTTACTTTAATGAGAGAGGTCAGTCCGTTAGACCACATGGGTAGCTGCATTCCAAACCTAACCATTCAGATGGAGCAGTCCCCCTCAGAAGTGAAGCGTGTAAGTGTGCAAAAAACTTGGTTTTGAAAGCAAACTGTTCTGTTTAACACACTTTCTTAAATAGAATTTACATATTTTACAAACATCTGTAATTCCTAGTATCTTAAAGCTCTTACAATGTCCTTATGAAGTGATGTTAAGGAAAAATCTTTGTAAGATACAAAAGCATCTTCTAGAATTTAGATGTAAAAATGTCTCTTGTGTCAGTAACCTGCAGGATTTGTGACATTTGTCTTCAGGAAGGCTGCTGGTGTGTGTAAGCAGCTCTGTTTCCAGGGCTTTAGAATGACAGAACTCAGGTTAGAAAGGACCTCAAGGCACATCCAGCTAAAGCAGGTTGCTACAGTCAAACTCGAATATACATATTATTTGAAGCAGACAAAGCCATTTAGAAATATTGAGAAAAAAACCCCACGACTAATTCAGGGCACTTTTTTTCAATCTGCAGTTGTCATCAGAATTTCTGATCTTTAGAAATCCTGATTCTTTGCCCTTCTTATAGGATATCATTACAGTTGCAGAAAAAATCAAAACCTGGTGCTCAGCACGTGGAAAAAAAAATCTGTTTGGTATATTTTGATTCTTTTTTGGATGAAAGAACAAAAAAAGTCACTCATTACCAAATTCCTGAGGTAGAAAGTTAATGACTTTTGATCTAGATGTGAATTAACCTCACAGTCTTCAGGTAGAACCTACAGATAAAGTCTGCTTCCAAGGATATGCTGGAAAAAAATGTTAATAAAGCTAAGGGTGATCTGGTTAGCCTAATGATCTGTGATGCAGATTCTTGCCCTATGCTACTGCTAACTTTCCTTCAGCAAATTTTTAAAAAGCCATGATCAAACCTATTGCTGATCTTAAAACCTGCAGTTAACCTCTGGGATTCCAGTTTATCTTCTGTGAAAGGTGAATGCTAGGAAATTATCTTTCTGTCTGTAATGAAGCTGGCTGGAGTTCTTTGGCTGGAAAACACTAGGCAAGCCTGAGCCAAAGCCTACTAGAGCCAATGGGAAAGCTAACAAGATACAGTAGGCTTTGGATTGGTTCCTGCAAGTGCAAAATACAGCTGTTAATGGCCAATGAAAGACAACAAAACTTGCAATAAGGAGCTGAAATCATCAGCCAGTTCACAGGTCAGTTGAAGTCCAATTTTAAGAATAAATAGTTTCTGTGAGCTCAGAGAAGTTTCCAGAATGATGAAGAATTTATTCCAAGCTCTGATTTTCAGGTCTTTCCTTGGGAGAGGATGATATAGCGCACAGGTTATTTATAGCAATATGTAATTTATATTTCCTGTGTTATACAAAACATGAACTTATTGGGTTATTTTCAGTTACTGAGGAACACTTGAATTGGTATGGAGGAAAGGATTTTTTTTTTTTTCCTAAAGCATTTATTTCTTTTCTGAACTGGTTGAACCATTTCTCATGGTGCCTATCAAGCTGACTTGAAAAAGAATATTGAAAACAAAACCTCCAAGCTTGCATATACCAAGATTAGAGTCAGAACAAATAATGCTGGGTACTGCAATCAAAATTAGAAGGAATTGCTTCACTTGAGACCAGGCTAGCAGATGGTAAATAGAGTTCAGTGTAGAGAAATGTAAGATAATTAAAGTTGAAGGAACTAAATAATCTGGGGAATACCTGCTAAGTGGAACAGTCATCCAGCACGGTGATCAAGAAAAAGACTTGGGGGTTATTGTGGAAAAAAAATTGTTGAAACCATGATCCTATTGAATAGTTTCAGTAAGATAGGCAAATTGCATATTAGTTTGTATTAGAAAAGTGAGGAGGCATAAGGTCAAGGAAGGGTATATGAGCACTTACTAAAAGCTGGCCAAGTTGCTGAACACCTTCATTATAAAACCTTCTTTTGACAGAGCAGTATGTCTACTGAAGTGGCAGAGTGGGCTGTTGAACGCTCCTTTTGTTATTTCAGCTAAATTTTTTTTGTCATCCAGACTTGGGGTATGCTCTTTCAGTGGTTTGTGCTGTAAGAAAGTACATGGGGCTTGCTGCTCTTTCCCACGCTCTACGAATAAGGATTTCAGTGATGTGGCTGGTTTGGTGGTGTGTGGGTGTTTGTTTGTTTGTTTGTTTGTTTTTCTAAATTAAAAAAAAAAAAATTATTCTGTGTTTTGGGCTGGATCCAAAGTTAAGTTTAGCCTGAAAGAATATTTTCACTGGCTTACCACGAATGGATTGTGGATGCCCCATCCCTGGATGTCTTCAAGGCCAGGCTGGATGTGGCTTTGAGCAACCTGGTCTAGTGGAAGGTGTCCCTGCCCATGGCAGGGGGGTTGGAACTAGATGATCTTTAAAGGTCCCTTCCAACCCAACCCATTCTATGATTCTATGAGTGGATTAATTGGTCCTACCTGGTCACTTGTGCTGGTTGCAGGGGGCGAATTGGTAAGTGACTGCAAAACTCTTTCATGCATGTTCTAGGGCACCTCTGAGAATTTGCTAAGGAATCCTATTTGTGACTTCTTTGCATGTAATTTTCAGATTGGTGTAAGCACTGCTGCTCTTAAATTTTTGTTGAGACAATCAGCTTGCAGGAGATTGCAATGTTTTCATGAAATACCTGTAATAAAACCCTCTAGACCCATCAAGGGCTGGAGGAATTTACAGTTTGATGATCTGAGAGCCTTTTAGTAAAAGATTCCATAATTTCCTAAAAATTTTAAGATTTAATTTACTGGATTTCTTAAAGAGGGATATATATTCTCCAGACATTTCCATGGATGTGTTTATGAGGGCTTTAGGGATTACCAGAAAATAGGGAGGGTTGCTGGCAAGTTTTTTTGAGAACTTGTTCTATCCTTGGTCTGAAATGGCTTTTATGCCTTTAAAAGGGCTGTTGTAAGTGGTGGTTGGGACCAGGTTATTGTGTTGTGCTATATTAAGCAACTCTGACCTATTAGTCTAACATTGAAGGAAGCAGGTCTCTGCCTGATTCTCAATTGGCTCTGATTACAGAACAGAACACTGTATCAGAAGCAAACTGAACTACACAACTACGCTGAGAGGAAGGGTAGAGCAGTTAAAAGTTCTTCCAGACAGGAAATGTTCCAGAAACCTCAAGGACAGTCAGAGAAGTTTTAAATGGCACTTAATTGTTTAATATATATAAGCAAGAGGAACAAGGAAGAAAGTCAGAAAAAATTTAAGATAGCAGCTAGCCTGACTCTTCTGTGATGTTCAACTTGTTTTGACTTAACTCATGTAGAGGAAGGCAAGTATAAAATTGTCCTCCATCTGAAAATGAACATGATTGATATCTCTTTTAATAGTCTGAAAGAAACAGGAAAATTCTGCTGGGTTTGTCTTGCATAAAGCAAAAACCATATCTTGCCTTTTTTTAATACCACATATGTGGTACAGGACAGGTGCGTTCTTCAGTGTGTCCTAGAGTCCTGATCCTGAAATGCCCAGTGAGGATCTGGAGTGCTGCTCTTGTGTCCTGCAGCACACATTCTTGTGTTTCTCTCCTGCAAAGATCAAGGTGCAAGTTTCACTGCAGTGGTTGCAGCCAGGGTATCTATCTAGACTTAGCGCTTCTACATCTGCCAGTTTAGATGGTGTCACTAGGGTCCTTGCTAGGAGCGGGCATCTCAGCCTGGGAGGTAAGATGTTACACTTGGAGTATTTTTACATAATAGGTGCATTTGTTCTGACAGCTAGCTTGGATTCTAGGAGAAATGTTGTGGTGTTTATCTAATACACATTATTAGCCCCACAGGATACTTGTTTTAGCAAAGAAATTAGACTCCATGGCTTTAAAGTTTCAGAACGGTGATGTGGACGCTGGTGGACAGCCATCCTGGATCATGGCGTACTGGTGTCACAGCTGTCTGTTAAAATATACTGCTTATTGCAGAAAGGGCTTTGCACATTTTACATTAGCCCACCTCTGCATTTTGACTTGAGCTCTGCATGCAGCATGAATTTATTGAGGTGACCGTGATAGCCCTAGGCTTCTGGTTAATAAGTGCAGTTTGCTACAGGTATTGCTGGTGTTATAAAAAATGCTTAGTGCCAGCTATAAAAATGTAAGTTTTGGCCATTGTACTGTTGGAAATACTTAATCTTGGTGTTGTGCTAGGTTCTTTGTTACAAGATTTTTTTTTTTTTCCATTAGTCATGCACAGCACTGAAAAATCTAGAGGCACAGTCAAGTCTTTCCAGGTTTAAATTACTCCTGTGTGAAAGTACCAACTTGATGCAGGTCTGTTGAAGGGCAGTGCAGGGCATATGCTTGAAATTGAGACATGTTTACATATTCAGTTTCATAAAGACTAAGAGAGCTGTGCTTTTTGTGCTGAAAACAAATGAGTACCATACCTGAGGATTAGGGTTACTGAGTTAAGAGTTTGCAGGGGTGAATAAAGTTTTCATTTTTGAGGTCTTGCGGAGAGGACTTCTTCGGTATGCATTCTGCTTTAAAGAAAGCAAAAGCACTTGATCCATCAGCACAGCAGTCTCAGAACTGCTTTGCAAGGAAGTCCAGTTTCCCAGGGGTCTTTTGAATCTCATGAGGACTATGTTCCTCCATTCTCAGTTCAATAATTAATGTATTTTCTTCCCACTCTTCCTCTTCTTGCATCAGAGTACCCAAAGAAAACTTGGCTTTGTTACAAAGATCCTTTTTTTAATAGAAATATATTTATTTCTATGTGAAACAGACCATGATATTTTTAATGCTGAAGGTTATTATTGCTATTATTGAATCTTGAGAGGAAACAGAAAAAAGCCAAAGCCTTTCTCCCCTAATGTATAGAGAAGCATAGTACTTCACTCTTGCCTGTAGGTCATTGTTGTGGTTTAGGCCCAGCTGGGATTAAAAGACCAAGTGGCTGCTCGCTCACACCTCACCCCAGTGGGATGTGGAAGAGAAAATACAATGAAAGGCTCATGGCCTGAGGCAAGGACAGGGAGGGATAACTCACCCCTTGTGGTCACCAGCAAAACCGACTCGACTTGGGGAAGAAAAATCCATGTAACCAGTTACCGATCAAAATCAGAGTAGGGCAAGGAGAGACAAAACCCCCATGTCTTAAAAACCTTCCCCCACCCCCACCTTCTTTCTGGGCTACCTCCTCCCCCAGCCAGCATCACAGAGGTGTGGGGATGAGGATGGGGGTTTCCCAGTCAGTTCACCACACCTTGTCTCTGCTGCTTCTTCCTCCTCAGGGGGGAGAACTCCTCAGGCTCTGCTCCATGCTCCCTGTAACTTTTCCTATTACATCTTCCCCTATATCCTAATAGTTCCTACTAATATTGCTACCATCTTGTGAGCCTGTGATTTGGTGAACAGGGAAAGATTTTATGACCAGAGTACTTGAGGTCTAGAGGCCAGAGTAAATCTGGGTGAACTTGCGTTTTAATTCATGTTTTTGGTTGGAACAACTCACTCCTATGTGGTCATGACTTCCTAGACAGGACAGGCAGGACTATTCAAGGTTGTGCCAGTAATATTTCTAAACATTTTCTCTGAATGATGCTCATCTAACTGCAAAACTTAGTGTGATACCTCTTCTGTGAGTTGTGGAAGAGCTTCAGCCGCTATTGAATGTGGTGGCAATGTCCTGGTATAGAGTCTTGGTTCCACTTCTGGGGAATCTCTGCAGGGTAATAGTTGCAGAGAAGTTGGATATTCCGAACTGAATTCCTGCTCCTCTGTACATGTCTAGTAGGTAAGAGATACAGAACAACAGTGAAATCTATTGGCTAGGTTAATTTGAGTTCTCTGCTACGCAGGTACACAGAGATTCAGTAAAGATATGCATGGTATATGTTGTATGTTCATTTCTTTTCTTATTTCAGGCTGGCAGCTCTAACTAAATTAGATGTCAGGCACCTGCTGTTTTCTCCTCATCTCTGTTACAACATTATTTCACATTCTGGGACATCTCTCTAAAAGTATTCAGAAGTGAATATATCATAATTAGCTTGTCATAGCTAGTGACAGCCTTAAGGAAAGGGGAAGTAAGTCAAACAGAACAAATAACAAATTGGCAAGGAAAACAAGGAAAAACCCACAAAAGCTCCCTAAAGTTCCCAAGTACAGTGGCTTGGCTGCTCCCTGGCAGGGGAAGCTCAGCAGGACCTTGCATTCCAGCTTCATTTAATCGCTGCTGCTGCTGTCACTCCGCAGAGCAAAGACTGCTTTCCAACCAACTGCAGAACATCACAGGTAGATTGGTAACACATGGAGGTCTGTACAGATGTCGCCAGAGAATATTTGGTGGAGGAAATGAATTACACATGTTTTAATTTGAAGTCTTCTCCTCTTGTGGACAACTTTGTATTACTGCCATAGTCATATGGCTAACTCCGTGCTTTCCCATGACTTTATAGCAGCACCTGTTTCTGTATCGGTCATTAGCAAATGTAAAACTCAGCAGACAGCAGCAGTAAGACATTTCAGCTCTGTAGCATATGTTTTGCATTTGAGATAGAGATGACAATGAGATGCTCGCTGGAATCTTTGAATAACCGTGACTGTGCCTGTCTTTCATTGATGTTGCCATGGTGGGCTTACAGTGAAGTGCATATTGTAATATGTTATGAAACATAAGCCCAACGGTCAGTCTGAAAAGAGCCACTCCACACCAAACACAATGCCACGTAGTCCAGAGCTTGGTAACTGCCTCACACGGCTGGTTGTCAGAGTAGAGCATGGAAATTAGAGCTCCATGTCTTTTGCTTCAAAATCTTGTATTTGCACTAAAAGAGTTGTTTACAGGATACTATTTAACCCACTGCTATGGAACTGAGTGTAATAAGCGGATTTACTATGCTTTACCCAAATGTTTATCAGCATGCGTAAACACTGGAGTTATGCCCTCCCCAGTCTTAGGATATTTTTGAACAGTATTTTATTTTGGAGGATTCTTTTGCCTTGTCTGATATCTTGTCTGGTGTCTTCCACCTATCCAGGCAAGGTACGCCCTAAGTGAGATAAGACTTCCTGAGATCTACTTTTGGAAAAAATACTGGAATTTAAATAGAGTGCTTTGGTTAGTTTGGCTGTATATTAATTTTTCCACAGTCTGTAGAATGATTTCACTGCTGTGGACTTGAGAACTGAAAAGTGACAGAACTGAACCTGCATCTCCTGACACCTAGTCTCTCTTAAGAATTTATTCCCTAATTATTTCACAAATAGAACTGAACATTTCAGAGGGGAGAGAACAAGAGTGTAAATGGAGGGAAGCTCCAGCCATCAGACTTCCAAGATTTCTGCCTGACCGATAACTCTTTTATACTCCAGTGGTGGAATTCTCTTGATTTCAGTAGAGTTTCATCATTGCACAGCTGGAGTAAACTGATTGATCTATTACAAACAGATCAGCTGTCACTGTCCTGTGTACCTCTTGTCCTGGCTTCTTTACTGAAACTCGGGGAAAATGAGCCACCAGTGACTGATTCGTGCATTTACAGAAGCGTTTACTGGAAGCCACAGCGTACAAGGCTGCGTGACTTTCTTCAAAGGAATATTCAAGGTAACTTGTATAAATTTATCTTGCTGAGAGAACTGGTGGAATCCTCTAAAATGTTGAAATGATGCAAAAGACAAACATGGTATCTTATGTGCAGTCAGCACTGTGGGTAAGCAACCACTTCCATTTGGAAATGTTGCTTAGGATGATTACTATGCTGGAAACATGTGAAGCTTCTAGAAAACAAGATTTAATAAAATATTGAAGTGTTAATTTTTAATCTTTTATACTTCAGTATTAAACTGAGTTCTCAGAAATGGGGTTAAAGCATTACAGGACTGGGATTTATTACTCAGATGCATACAATGGGGAACCTACTACTTTCCAAAACTGGAAAACAGTGGTTGGTGTGAAGCATTGAAGGACAACTTGGTTTAAAATAATTCTTGCCTTTCATAAGAAAAAAAGAGAAGCATAGGCATTGCGGGAACAGGGATTACTGTACCGTTTATGCATGGAAGAAACTTTACGTTTGTAAATCTTCAACCCGAGAAAATCTGAATTATGAAAGAGAAGCTTTGCCTGTGGGAGCATAGCTTCAGCCCAAATTGAATCCAGAGTTTTCTGAAATAGTGTTACAGGGCATACATGCCAATATCACATATGGTTAAAACTCACTCTATTCCTTCCATCCCCCCAAAATAACATCCTTCTGAGGTGGTCATTCTATTCTAGGCAAATAGTGGCAGACTAATGCAGTCAGGACATTACTATTGTTTTTGTAATGCCAGGAGTCATATTGCCATTTTCTCCTCCTTTCTCCATAAAGGACAATGTCCATACCTTAGGGGGTTGGTTATTGAAAAATGTGAAGCTGTAGAAGAGGAAGTTGCTGAAAGGGGGATAAGATGCTGAGGATTGATCTGTCTGTGTGGTATCTATTTTGTTAAAACTAATTGCTAAGAAGGGGCTCCGTTTTTATATAACATCCTGCTTGTCAGCATAAAGCTTCTGGGCATCAAGCTTGTAGCGTCAGGCTGAAGCAGGACATGTAATAGTGTGGATTTATGCTGGAGTACTGGCACCAGCATCTCTGGTCAAGTTGTCATTAAAGTAAATAAGGGTATTAGGTTTGTGTTGTGGAGGGCAGCAGCTGAGCTGAGTCTACTTCAGGTTTTGGTCAGGGAAAGAAATCTTCCTTTAAATCACTCCGATTATTGTGCACCAACAAGCAAATTCTAAATTAGTTTCTTATTTAAAGTGATGCTGGTATTGAAAATCCTATGAAATCTGATGGAAGACCAGTTGCTTGTCCCTCTCATTTTACAGGGACTATCCCTCAAGGCTGGGTCTCAACAACAGGCAGAAAAAATTAATTCAAATCAACTGGAACAGCTGTTTTTCCCATGTGCACTTCAAAAATTGATGCTTAGTATTTTCTAATTTATATCGTAGTAATTTTGGGATGGGAAAAACACAGTAAAACTTTCTTAAAAAAACAAACAAACAAAACCAAACAAAAAAGGTAGCATCTCAAAACTTTTGCGAGGTGGGAAGGAATCCATGGATATGAGAGTCAGAACACAAGGGAAAAGGCCAACAGTTATGGGTCAATAATTGTCAGTCCAGTGACTACTTAACATCTGACAGGTTTGGCATTTCTTGGACTGCCTACTTAACTGATTGTAAACTAGCATCAAATGTCAGCTACTTCGCTGGTAATTATTTCACATACTCCATCCTGTAAATAATTTTTAACAGACATGTACCACTTGTGTTCTGAGCAATGCTTACTTGGTTTGGTTTTGCTCCACAGATGACTGCCGCAATCAACAAGCATCGCCCTGCTGACTGCTGAAATTCCGATCAGATCCTGAATGGGTGAAGCTATGCTTTTTGGGGCGAAAAAAGAAAATCAGTATGTAAGAACTTCTTCAGCATTTGAAAAAGCCTTCAGGTTCTAATGTAAGAAGTCTGGACTTGCGTTAACAGTAGAGGAACAGAGCTTGAGGAAAAATGAGAATTTTTTGGTATGGTGCAAATCAAAACTTGGTGCTATTACAGTCCATCTCTTTCAGTTTAAACTGCTCTGATGTCATGTGTAGGATTTTCAGTGGTTTTGTTTGAGAACTCTTGAATTATCATTTGCCAATATTTCTCTGGAAAGACTGGTAGGTATACAAGTGTAGGGCAAGATGAGCTAGCTGTTGAAACTGGAAATGTGTAAGTGAAGAGAGACGTGTGTGGATTCTGGGGGATGTGCAGGCAGGAGAAACATCACTGGAGGAAGATGAGTGTGATCACACAGCTGTTTGTGTGGTACTCTTCCCACTGAAGCCTGGCTGGTTGAAGGGGTAGAATTGCAGCTGTTGTTGTCAGTAATTGCCAGGTAGGCTCTTCAGCTGGAAGTCTTTTTTGCCCTGAGGTGAGCACTCAGAATACCTTTTTCCTGGCTTTGAGTTCCTTTTACTACTCCAAACTGTGTGCTAACTGCTATATCAGAAGAAGGAGAATGGAAAGGAGTGGCTACTCTTTTCCTCCTTCCTATCCATATTTACCATCAGATTGCTGTAATTACCTTTCTCCTAAAGCGGATCTTACTGCACTCTTGAACTTTTGGAAAGGTGGGTGGATTTCTTTAGAGGGACTGTGTTGGAAAAAACACTTGTCTCTTTTTAAGCATTAGATTATTATTCAGTGTTCTTACTTTTGAAATAAAAGATGTCTAGTATACATATGATTCTGCCTTGAAAGGTTATTTTCCAGATTTTTACGACAATCCATTTCAAAGCTGTATATACAAGTTCTTTCTTTGCTAACGGATTTTTCCCCTCTGAACTATGTTTGAATATATTTCCTGAGGAAATAATTGATGTCTCAGGACAGAGTCATGAGGACATAACAGTGAGTAATCCTGCATATTTAAGATTCCCATTGAAACTGATGGGATAACTGCATATTGAGAACTAACACCAAACCTTTTATATTGGTAGGAAATTGCAAGCAAACAGATTTCTGTCACTTTGCGAGCACATGAACAGATAGATAGCAGTTTCATAACAACAGTCTTTCTCATCATAGCTTGCTTATTTGAAACCTTCCCATAGAAATGAAAACCTGGATTCACCTTGCATTTTATCCTTTAGGCTTGCAGTGTAATGAATGCACGGCACAGCTGCAAAAAAAAAGGTATATATGAAATTACTGGGTACTGCATCATGTCTTAAATGTGCAATTACTGCCTGCTGTATTTGGAACACAGAGTATGACTGCCTGCCCTTTTTAATGTTGTCTGGGACTATAAACAGTAGAGAAACCTGTTGCTTTCATATGTTCAAACTGATAGAGCGGTACCCCCAAACATTTGTACATGCTGTACATGCAGAAAACCACACCTTTGCAATATAGTCCCTGCTTCTGTTGTGATATTTATTGTTGGTCTAGGAAGGAATAGTTCATGGTAAAAGCTATTTTGTTCCTCTGTCTTTTGCTTAGAAAATGCTGTGATTTTGTGTTCAGCTGTGTGTACTTCCATATTAGAAAGCTTACAGTTAATTTTTTTCATTACGCCATCTTAACATGAAGAGGCATTAAAATAAATCCCTGAGTGATTGCTTGCTTCCCATGGAATAACCATGGCGATATGTATGCTCTTTGCCTCCACAGGGGCTTAGTATACAGCTGCCAAGAAACAGTTTTTGAAAAGTCCTGCCTTTATGTGATCAGATTTCAGCCTGGCAGTCTGTAAAGGGCTAATTATAGGCAGCTGCAATTAGCCAGCCAGCCCCACAAGAGGCTAATTGTAGCCACCAGCAGCCACAGTGCTGACTGCAGAGGCCAGCAGACAGCCTGGGACAAAGACAGGGAAAGAAAGGTGTGTTTCCTTGAGATTTGGAGCGATAACTGCAAAGCACACCATCACCCACCTCGGCCTGACCGCGGGGCCGAGGGCAGAGCTGGGGATGGGATGGGAAGGAGGTTTGTTTGCTAGCCCTGCGTCTGGCCAGCCTAACTGCAGAAGTGGCCTTTTGCCATTTGAAAGCTTGCTATTGTGTTTTTTGTTCAAACAAAACTTGTCTTCCACTTTCAGAGCTCTTGGCAGAGACTTCGTCTCGGGGGAAGGCGTTCCCATGCCATTCCCAAGGCGTTCGCCAAGGCGTTTGCCATCCCGCCATCCCGCTGGCAAAGTCCTCGGGCTTCCCTTGCGCAGAACCTGGTGACCTTTAACAGGACAGTGCCACAACACATAGCAGGTTCAGGCAAGGAATGCTAAGAAATAATGTTTGAATTAAAACCAACGAGGAATGACAACAGGGAGTGTCAGGAGGGAATGCTCCGTTGCCGTTGCGAGTGGTGTTGGTTAGAAGCAGAGGTGCTGGCACTGCTGCCAGTGGGTGAGCAGCTGGATCTCCACGATGCCCTTGTGTGCCTGTGTCCCTGGTCTTCAGGTCAGGCTTTGGTTAGCTCCTTTTTGGGGGTGGAGGGAGTGAGGAACGGAAAAGGGATGGTGCACAAGACAGGCTTTGTGCTGGGGAGCTGGTATGGAGCTTAAGTGTATACTTTTTGTAGGCACAGCCTCTGACTGCACCCCTACTTATTTATAATGGGTTTTTTTTAAGTCATCTGGCCTGTTTAATCTCAGCGATCACACTTGGGCTGAAGAATAGTATTTTATGTGCATTAGGGAAATACTGTTTTTTTCATGGACTTGTTTATAAGACTTGAAAAACTATAGAGGCTGGGGGAATGTGGAAATAAAGGAGCTGGGCTTTGCCCTTTTTAAGTGTGTACAATACCAGTCTTTTGTGTTATCGAGTCTCATAGGAAAGCTGGACATCTCATGGAGATAAATGTAGCTCCCACTGCTACTAGAATCCATTTTTCACTGAGTTACATGAGAATGGGGTCATGCCATACTGCACTTAACAAACTGGGATGTTATTTTGAGAAAATCCTTCCTGACTCCCTCCCAGGATTCGTTTTATGTGGTGACACATGGCATTGATATGTCCCTATAAATACTTTGTCTTGCAGAGATACAAATCATCTAGTAGTTCTTAAAAGTTATTTTCCTTTGGCTCTGAGTTGTACTGATTATTTGTTAAACTTCACAGTTCTAGTTCCAATGTCTTGATTCACTTGAGTTTATATGGACTTTTTTTCCCCCAGGATGACTTCCATTCATATATCTTAATCATAATCCCTAATGTCTGCAGTGAATGGCAAGTATGTACTTCTTGGAGCAGAAGCAGAGGTTATCCTTTAACATAAAATACCTATTAGTCAAAGGCAATTGCGTTTAATGCTTTTTTGGTACTAAGTTACAGCAGGCCCTTGACACTTCGAAGTCGTTAACATGTTTCAGAATACTAGTAGCATACATATGCAAAATGCTTCCTTATTTTTTATTTTTACTAGGGGTAACTCAGTTTTAGGAAAATGCTTGTGTGTGTGATGGCATGTGTTTTAGGCTCTTTTCTGTAAGTAAGCTGGAAAGTGTTTTGTTTGGTGTAGCAGGAAATGTGAATGAATAAAAGGGCAGTGACTTCTTATCGCTTCTTCTATGTGGAGGCTTAGAAACTATCACCAACATTATTTAAAACCATATAATAATATGAATGTAATATTTGGGGCTTACGAAATCTCAATAAGGATGCAGATTTTACCTGTTTTTTTGGTTTTGTGGGGAAAAAAATGGAGAGAGAGGGACTTCAGTAAACATGAATCATGGAAGCATATTCGATACTTAAAGTTCGGATTCATCTTCTAAGCCAACCTGGAAGCTATGTGAGGTGGCCAACCTTGCATTTGATGATATCATTTGCTGTTGTCATGTTTCCCTGATTTTTTTTAAGTTGAAATAACCCAAGAGCATTTCAGAACATTTTGATAGAAGCCAAGAAATGTGCCCTTTTTTAGTTTGAAAAGGAATTACAGGTACAGTCTGGGGCTGATTTCAATATAATTTCATTTTCTTCTGCTTCTGATTGCATGTTTACAGTCTGGGTTTCCTCTAGCATATATTTTTCTGTCATGCTAGAAGGCATATCCCTTACTGTAGTAGCTGTGCTCAAGGTCTGTTTCTGCAGGCATTCTGCAACACATGGATTGTGTCCGTAGTGTGGCCAGTCACATGGGAACATGACAAACCATAATAATTAAATTCTTGGACATGAAGTTTCTACTTTGCAGGGAACAGGAGCTGGTGGTACTTACTGGTAATTAGCTTTGTGAACTGCTGTAATTATACACTTGGAAAATGACGGCATTTTACTTTTACTCGTTGTTCAAAAGCACTGATGACTGTAGACAAGAAGCACCTTGTAATGGCTCTGAATTACATTTAAATGTTTGCTGTTTAATACTGCTTAATCTGCTCTTACTGCTTTTGTTATTTTTGAGTGTTTGCTTGGGTTCAATTTGATGGGTTTCATAACGTCGGCGTGTGATTGTTCTGGCCTCAAATTCCAGTTAATATATAAACTGCTAAATCATCTGTCTGCTGTCATGTACACACACACCCCATGTAAGCCCATCTCTGTTTACATACCATGTATGTGGAGCTGAAACAGATTTGATACCTTTATCTTGTGCCCTTGACTGCTTTGCTTGCTCTAGGTTTTAATCTCATTCTCTCTCGCTGTCCAGAATATATAGTGGCATTTCAGTTTCATGAGGCGTTGCAAATAACTGCCATTAAAAAAAAAAAAAAAAGCCACAAAAAAAAAACCTCAGAGGAAAACACTTCCTCTTATGGTACTCCTCCTCCTTCTCCCCTGCCATGTGGAGCTCCACTCCAGCCCTAAGAGAGGACTTCATATGTTGCCAGACATGCTCTAGAACTGGAGAAGTCTGGCTGCTGTGAGCTGAATGCACGCACTTGGTCAGTGTGTGGTCGAATGGCTGAGTTTCCCCAGTGGCTGATGAAGTCTCTAATAGCATATGGCTTTTCTGGCGTAGGCTATAGTTCCTATATACCTTTTCTTAGCTGCTTATTCCTACTTCAATTTAATTTGCAGCTCTGTGACTTGCACTGGAACAGCTGCGTATGGAACCTTTCTGTAAATGCATCTCACAGGAGGATGATGGTGCTGGCTGCAACTTTGTACATGCTTAGAGACTGAGTGCAGGTAGTGTCCAGGGGACTGATACAGGCCTGTCTTATATTTTACTCAGAATTATGAGTCTGGAGACATAAATTCTGATGTTTTTAAAGACCTTTGTAGGCTTTTATTACATGTGCATTGTGATGCCTCAGATATAAACATCCACAAATTAGGGACTATTTTAAGTCTGGTATGAAGTCTAGATCTGAATTTTTGAGCAAACTATTCAGATTTAAAAGGTGAAGATTAAAGTCCAGAATTTGAAGACAACTTCAGCTGCAGAGGAAATGTGACTAAGATTAAAGTCATAGCATTTCTGTTTGGATGCAGCACGTTAGCAGTCGACTGTTTCCAGGAACATAATGGGTCATGAGAATTTCAGAGGGTGAAAATTCTTATTATAAAATCTAGAATAAATCTATGTATTTAAAATACTGAGAATGTTTTCACCTTTGCTTTTTTATAACTTTTTATTTATGAACTTCAATTATGGTTCTGGGCTTCATTTTCCTCCATGCACTAAAAGAAATCTGGGCTTATTAAATCTCAAGTCTTTTCAGCGTCTATCACAAATGTAAATGAACAGTCTGTAGTGCTGCATGCTCTCTGGATTGCTCTGATGATCATGTTGCTATGGTGATAACAGCATACAAGTTCATGAGACAGTATTAGTAATGCAGCAGTTTGAAACTTAATCAATGTACTGCTACTTCTCCCTATTTCAATATCACTTCAGCAAAATTGGATTCTAGTCAGTTGTCAGTCCAGTTTATTTCCTATGGATTTCTTCTATGAAATTTCCCTCTTTATTCTAGGCACTGATCATGATATAATAATTGAAATCTGTAGTGGTCTGGAATACTAATTATATGAATGTCTTGTAACAGGCGATCTTTGGCTGTTGTATTCAGCAACAAACAGGTGAGAAATATTTTAGGCTGAATAAATTTTAACTTTTGCGTAGAAAACATTTTTTTTCGGAAGATTCATCTTGGATACTTCTGTTAATTTTGAAAAACTTTAAGCATACTGTAGAACTGGAAAATACTGAGTTTATTAGAAGTGAGTGAAAGCTGTCAAAACCGACCAAGTGAATTTTGTCACCTAGATCTTAAAAAATACATTGAGGAAAAAGTACTTTACTCTTATGAAACATGAATCAAAAATATCTTCACAGCAGTACTTCAGATGCTCTTGCCTCTGAGAGAATTTGAACTTTTAAAGTCATGTCACCAAATGATTACTGATAATTATTCATCTATTGATAGTTTCATTAAAGGCAAACAGTGAGATAGGGCTGTACGTATTTTTAGAGATGAATGTTGGTATGTAATCAAAAGAAAAAGCAGATTCTTTCCATGTAAACATACTTGTTCAAAAGTAGGATAAAACCCTTAAGTTTTCTGTACTGCGTGTCAGTACAAAAAATTATGGTGTTTTGGTTTTTGAGTGCCACGTTAATGACCTTTAATGTGCAAGGTTGTACAAAACTGACTTTACACCTATGTCATAAACCACAAAAGCTGTTCTCTGGAGGTTTGTAACATCAGAAAACAGTGCACATATATAACACATCTGTCCCTAGACTTAATATAGGCCTGCAATTAATTTCAGGACCTCTTCTTATACCACAAACATTCAGAAACAACTTTTATTGGTTTATAAGGAGAAGCAGGCAACAGAAGGTAAATTCAGTTTGATAGCCTCTCCAGGGTCACTTCTAGAAATGGCCTGTCAGAGGACATTGAAGCTGAAATGAAACTATGCCAAAATATTTAAATCCAGGAAGTTTATACTATTTTTTTGTAGCTAAGCAGTACCATTTATACACAACTGGTTCCAATTCTATGGTAGTGATAGTTTAAACATCTGTAGCTCTTTTTGTTTTACCTAAATGGATTTAACCATCAGTGTTTTTTTTTTTTTTTTTTTAAAAAGAAAAAAAGCGCCATCTTTCTGGTTAGACTGAAGGGTAAAAGCTGCTGTTACCAAGTTACAGACTAGAAAGTGGGGTACTGAAAAGGGATCTGCCTTCCGTTGGTGGATTCAGGGAGTTGTCACCGTAGAAGGAAGCAGACCTGAAGCCCTTGCGCATGGTCTCTTCTAGCATCTGGAACCTGTTTGCTCTTCAGGCTCAGCCACCTTGGTGCTGTGGCACACGGATTAGACAGAACAGAATTTATAGTTTTGCATATACCTGCATGTGGTGTTTTAAACCACTAAACTAAAACCGGGTTTCATTTATTTATTTAAATTTGGAAAGCACAGGTTATGGAAAGGCAGAGATGAAGACCTTTAAAAGTACACGTGGTTGACTGCAAGTTGAACTAATATATGAAATTTTTGTGGACAAAATCAACCTTATTTACTCAAAACTAATATGTTGGATGTATAGGATCTATTTCATACCAGGTATTTAGTGCATAAGCTTTCAGAATGTGTTTAGCCTCAGTGTTTTAGTTTCCCCACCCAATGAAGTATCTTTCTCAAGTTATGCTGTAGGGCTTCATTAATTCCTGGATGAAATCATCTGTAATGCATAGTGCCTTCCAAACTCCTTGCACATAGACTAGCTATATCTTATACAATATACCAAATAAGTACTTTCCTTTTAACCTCCTGTGGAACAGGTGAGATGCCTGTAAGAAACCACTATCACAAAAGCAAATATTTAGAGGGCAGAACATGACCTGGTGGGAATACAGGGAGGAAAATCACTCTGAGGCATACCTGGAGGTACAATCACTCCTTAAGTTTCATTTCAGTCCTCCAAAATAACTCTTATGAAGGTTGCTAGTAACAGGCTGGTTTGGGGGCAGATCTTCACAGCTGAAAAAGTGAAGGTAAAGAGCTGTTACCCTTTCCCTTACTGCCCTGTTTTCATGCATAGCTATTGCCAAAAATCTGTAGGGCAGTAATGAGTCATGCCTCTAAAGAGTATATGTGTGTGCAAGCAGTGTGTAAGGTCAGCCCCCAGTGAGTTTCAGTAAGTGTTCTGTTTGACTCCTTCAAGGCTCTCAATCCCAAGCAACCACACAGTTTGCTCCCCTGCCCTCTCCCTTCAGATAAGTCTACAATAGTTGAAAAAGTTTCTCGGGGAAATGCAATTAATAACAAGATATAACAAAAGCAGAACAACTGAATGTGTGGAGAGGAGTCGCGATTCTTTTGTTCTTCCTATGTAATGTAAGATAATAGTGAGAAAGCGATTACATTACAACTAAATGAATTAAACAAAGCTCCAAAACATAAATTAGAATTTAACTGTGCCATTAAAAGCTAATTTAATTTTCAAGCCATCATTACTAGATAATAAAGACCTACTGCAAAATGCACAACAATCTCTTGTGAACACAGGAAAAAAAAGCAAGCAATAAATCTCGTTGAGCAGATGAGTTTCTGTTACATTAGCAGAGGAAAAAAAAATGCTGAATGGATGTTTTGGTACATAATGAGAATGAGGAAGTAATGGAACAACTGGGCAGCTTAATTTTAGCCATAAATGGTTTTATAGTTAAGGGAAGACCCTAGGGAATTTTAGAAGAAATTGTGTGCAGTATTGATTTTCTTGGTATGAAACCTTTTTGAATCAAAGTAGCTTATGAATTTACAGTAACATTAAGTTAATATCTACTAGATGTTATCTTTTGTTTTGCAAAAAACAGCGAGTTGAAGGCGCCAACCAACTTCTTTTGTGGTGATGTATGGCATGAAAATATGCAGCGCGAGTGTACATCAAAAGATGCTTGTTCTCCTCAGACAAAAATAGCCTTCAGGCTGATTAATACTTTTTTTTCCTTCTGGAATTTTATCTAGAACTGAATTTGCATACTAGCTGGGGTAGAACCTTATGCTGGGTTTGCAGATGTGAGCAGCCATTTGTTTCTGCAGTTTCCCTTTGCTTTTGATTTTCTGTGTGAACTTATGTTGGTCCTGTTACAACTTGTAGTATGCGTCAGAAAACATCGTAGTCTCTGTATTTCTTGATGCGTTTAATGTAGTTGCTGTAGGCAGCACGTGCCTTGGAGTTGCAAGCCAGTGCAGTTACCTTGCAGGTATGCCAAGAGCCGGGTCCTGCAGACACTTCCAGAGCTAATTTGGTTGCCATGCTGTCGCTATCCAGTGGTGTCAGCAGATGGCAGTCCCGTACTTTGCTGTTAGTCTACAGGTGGTCAGGTTACAAAATTATGGTATTTTAATGCAATGCATATGCTTGCTAAAAAAAAAAAAAGAGCTTTTAGCTTGATATTCCAGTGGGTTTTTTTTCCTTGTCTCCCCTCTTTACCAAGGGTCTGGCAGGAAGTCTTCCCCCTGGCTTCTCTTCTGTGTGATATTGGAGTTCAGACTTTACCCCCAAACTGTGGTTATGTGAAACTGAGAGCAAGCCTGTGGAAGTTGCTGTCTAGTCTGTCCCCTTGGCATTGATAGGACTATATAATTCATAAGCTTCATATTTTAAGACTCATTCCATCTGAGTAATTTTAATTAGACTACCTGCAATTCTCCCTGTGGTATCGTGAGGTCAGATACTCTCTCGCCTCAGTGGCTGTGTCGTGTTGATGTATGAAGCTAAAATAGCTGCCATGCTCAATCACAGAGGCATCAGGAATGTAATTTGTAATTTAGGCCTAACTCTTGCAAGCACTTAAGCACATATACAACTTCAGGCATGTGAGTTGTTTTCTTAGCAGTTGGAGCTACTCATGGATTTACTAATCTGTAGACTTACTGGACATTGGGCAGGACTGGGGCATTGCTTGTAAATCAGCACCCAGAAATAGTCAGGCTATTTTACTCACGTTGGATAGAGAGAGCTGTATTCATGAGAGTTGACATTATTTTACTAAAAAATATCCTTTCTGGCTCATTGTAGCTACCAAGTTAAGAGTCCTTATAGAGAAGGACAATTCTCATCTCTAAGCTTGAACTTTTAATTTAATTTTTGCCTTTTTTTTTAATTATTTAAGTGTTCCCATAAATGCTTCTCATGCTGCATCTTTTGGTGCATACATAATAGTCACCGTAAGAACATCTTCCAGTACAACAGCATAGACCTTGTCTTTCTAGGAGTGTGACTTTTCCTGACAAGAGAGAGCGTTTGGGAACTCAGGGGTTTCTGGAAGCTATGGTTGAGCAGAGTAATTACCCAGTATCTTCTGGGCTGTCATTTTCACCAGCTTTTCCCAGTGCATACTTGTGCAGAGCAGCGGAAGGGAATGTGTTAGAGCACTGGCAGAGGTTTCCAGGAGGAGCTTGAAATCTATCAACAAACATGATTGCATTTGGGAAAAAAATTAATATAATCTTAAACCTTTTTCTAATATCACTTCCTATTCTGTCTTTACACTGGAGACCAAGTTGGTGATGTGCATTAATGGTATAGTCTGAGAATAACTTCACTTACACAGACGTGCTCTTCTGAAATGGGATGGTCTGCAACAGTGGCCAGCAAATAGACTTACCCAATGAAGGGTTATAATCTGATCCAAAAGCCAACTTTTTACTTCCTGTGTGGCTTTCATTCTCTCCAAGCTGCTTTGAGTCTGAATCCTTAGAGGAAACATTAAGATACCACTACTGTGTTTTCTAAAAGTGAAGAAAAAAAAAATCGCTAAACACAGGCTAAGAAAAAGAGATTGATAGGTTATAATATCCCCACAGGATGATGCTTAGAGAGTAGGCTTAATAATACTAGTAAAGTACTGCTATAGAAATGTTGGAGTGAGAGAGAATATGTATAAATGTACTATGCTGTACTGTTCCCACAGTCCTACTGTGACACCAGTTTTATCTGAAAAAGTACTAAGATCATCTGCCCCTGAATTAAATAGTATCTAACCCTGTAATTAGTGGTGTGGAAACTAGTTGGACTTCAGAGTGCATAGAATGTTGGCATGATTTGTCTCAGAATTAAGGTATGGTGCAATACATTCTCACCGCTAAGTTCCCTTTACTGGTATGATGCCACTGAAGAAAACAGGACTGCTTGTGTGACTGCAAGTACTGTTGCAGAATTAGTCATTAGATTGTGCTAGCATATCAGGACTGGGTGGTTTATATAATGCACAACCATAACACAAAGAGTGATTAAAAAACAGGTAATCACCCATAATGCTAATGGGCATGTTGCCACAGAAAAGAAATGTCAATTAAAATTCTTATGAATTATTTACACAATTTTTCCCCCTATAATTTGATTCTAAATTGAGTGTTAGCTTTAGGTCAGAGTTTTATGTGGAGATCTGAACCCCTTCTGAGCTGCACATGCACTCATTAGCTACAGGCACATTTGCAAATGTACCGGAGTTCTCTCTTGTCTATTAAATAAAGATCGGGTTCCCTCCTTGAAGCCCTGCTGCTCTGTTACCTCCTGCAGGAATGTGCCTTGCACAGTTCTAAAAGCTGCCTTGGCCCAAGGATTCTTTATCAGATTTGAGGAAATGACCAGCTGTTAAATTAACAGCTACGAGGGTTGCTTTTTATTTTACTTTGATTTCGGGCAATTAGTATTCAGCTGCTAGCAATAGTGTAATTATCCACAAAATATTAAAAATTTTGCAGCACTCTGCGTGTGTGTAATGCCATGGCACCCTCTGAGTAACTCTTACGGAGAGACATTCCACAAATGCGTGAAACCTGAAGCATATGCCATGCGGTATTTGCCACACTTGGCCTCTTTAACAAGGAGGAGTAATACAGGTTACCATTTCTCACACTGTCATGAGAGATTAAATGAGAGGATTGGGATGTCCTATACATAGTTCAAACATGTAAAAGAAGCATAGAGGATGGTGACTTAGGTGCTGGTTTTGGCTAGGATGTAGTTAATTTTCTTCTTAGTAGCTAGCACAGGGCTATGGTTTTGGATTTATGTTGAAAACAGTGTTGATAACACAGGGGTGTTTTCGTTACAGCTGACCAGTGCTTGACACAGTCAAGGCCTTTTCTGCCTCTCACACCTCAGGTGTGAACAGGTTGGGGGTGCACAACAAGTTGGGAGGGGGCACAGCTGGTACATCTGATCCCAACTGACCAAAGCAATATCCCATACTAGCTGGGGGAAGAAGGAGGAAGAGGGGACATTCGGAGTTACGCTGTTTGTCTTCCCAAGTAACTGTTACATGTGATGGAGCCCTGCTTTCCTGGGGATGGCTGAACCCCTGCCTGCCAGCAGGAAGGAGTGAATGAATTCCTTGTTTGGCTTTGCTTGCATGTGTGGCTTTTCTGTCACCTATTAACTGTCTTTGTCTCAACCCATGAGTTTTCTCACTTTTACCCTACTGATTCTCTCCCCCATCCCACTGCAGGACGAGTGAGCGAGCAGCTGTGTGGTGCTTAGTTGATGGCTGGGGTTAAACCACAACACTTATTTAACTGTCACGGTGAAAATCATGGAATTAGATTGGCTGATGGTTTTTCTTCTGATATGTTGGTTGTCAAAGTGGAACGGTTCCTACAGAAGAGACCAACAGAGATTCATCGGAGAGTACCAGGCAGTAGGGCATACAGGAGTGCTGCCTGCAGAGTGGGAGAAGAGGAGGATTCAATGCTTCCTTCCCTGTCAAGCCTGGAGTGGCATCCAGATTTCTGTTGTAGAGTGCAGGTAAGCTTCCTGCCTGATGGGATATTGTGAAAGAAAGGGATGTTCAGACTTTCACTGCTTTTTCCTTGGCTTTGTGACATTTTCCTACCTCCATTTCGTAGCCCTCCTTGCCATCTCTTCAGGGCAGTTTTTCCAGAAAGGAAGGTTAAGCAGAAATCAGTCTTGTGGCAGTCAAAACTGTACTAATGATGAGTAAAATATCCAACAATAATGAGTTACTATTATCAGTGGCATGGAGCAGACAATTTGGGGTCTAAGTAGTGTTACCAATGCTTGGGAGCTATCAGTAGTACAAAAGTTATTGGGATAATCCTGACAGCTCTGGGATTTTGTATTTCTTAGTAAATCCTGTCTCAGATGTCAGGGTTTGGTTTTTATTTTTCCTTTTTCCTCTTAACAGTATGTTTATGGGTTTCACAACAATATCCTGGGATTTGTGCTTCTCTAAAGCCGGTAAGTGATGTGGTTAATCTTCCTCACTGCTTTCCAATGTATACACTGTTTCTCAGATTTCCTACGTTAGTATTTTGTATTAGTCTATATATATTTCTCCTTGTTGTCTTCTTCACATAATGCTTTCCCAATTCTGTTTCATTTTAATAATCAGAGTGATATTATAAATGTCACTTTCACAATACCTAATCTAGTCCAGTATTAATCTCCTTTAATTTCTGTGTGCTTAAACATTGTTTCTTCTTCCTTTTTTATGTAAAAAGGAATCAATTGGCCCTAAGTTGAAGATTTTCAGATATTCTTTTCAATTCTGTCTTCTGGCTAGTGCCTTTCACGATACAGCAGCAACTACTGAAAAAAAAAAAAGGACTGGCAGAAAGGGAGCTTTTTTAGAGAAACCTGAGTTTACAGCATACCATTTCCTGCTTTGGAGTGTTAAAATACAAACCTTTTCAGCAGTCGTCTCTCTGTCCATTGAAGATAGAGTTCCCTTTTCTTGTTAATTTGTCTGTAGATTCATTATCTTACCTTTTTCCAAATGGAATTGCATAAGCTACTTATCTGCCTATGATTCTAGTCTAGCTAAGTCCCTGTGAATTTTATTACTTCCCTATTGTGTATTTCTTGATTCACCCATTTCGTATCATCAGCACATTTCATCACTTTCCTGCGTTTTCCTCCTTTCAGGTTTATAAAGTAAACAAAATCAATACTAATGTTATGGTATTCCACAAGTCAACTCCTTCCCTTTGGAACTGCTTGTAGTCTTAAGTAGCTTCTGGCTCTAGTGTGCTAGCTTGTTTTTATCCACTCAAGCACCTTGTCTCTTGTATCTCACATACTACAGTGAATATGCAACAATGTCTTAGAGCATTCTTCATTAGAAGTCGAACACTGCTTCCAGTCAGGACTGAAACAGGCTGACCAAAAAGTTGTCCAAGCTCTTTAAAAAGCAAACAAATTCAGAGAGATTATCCCTAGAGGTTAATTATAAAGAACTGAAGAGCGCTCATACCTGCTGCCTCTTTGCTCGTTCTTGCCTCTGTGTTATGAGGCTCTTCTGTATGACAGGACAGTTTTTTTAGCTGGTGAAAATTGGTGAAGCTTGACCAGTCTCAGTGGTGTTATGGAGGTTTATATTTGATTAGCACCTGGCTCTGTCTACGTAAGTGAGGAATGACATTAATTCCCTGCCATGATGGTATTTGCTATCCCTGAATATGATATTGTGACTTAGATATTGTCATGGTTACATGCATGCATGCTGATCTTCCATCATGATCAAACCCGAGAGACTATACCAAAAAGGCAAGTCGCTGATAATTGAGCAAGAAGGGAACCGTTGACTTCAGATGAGTAATAGACTGTTGTAATTCCTTGCATTGGTCACTGAAGGAACTGGACAAGCAACATGAAACCGCTGCTTGTACTTTCTCCAGAGCAGACTTAGCCTATTCTCCAAAATATTTACAATCAATATAAAAATAAACATGTCTTACAAAGTCATAATATATTATGCTGTAGCAATGCCAGTTATGTCATGGTTTTTAATGAGAAGCCTACCCATGAAACCTCCATTTGGAAGCAGATTTTTTAGTCAATGAACCTATGAGGAAAGAGCTTGTGGGGGGAAAAAAGGAGGAAGTGCTGTGTGTACCTTTCTTTTTGCTAAAATGGGTGGAAAAACCTAGCA
This sequence comes from Eurypyga helias, assembly GCF_000690775.1. Lineage (NCBI taxonomy): Eukaryota > Metazoa > Chordata > Aves > Eurypygiformes > Eurypygidae > Eurypyga > Eurypyga helias. The sequence goes on along the minus strand of NW_010245427.1, from coordinate 31,609 downwards.
TGAATGAATATGCTCTAGGAAATTTCACTTTGAACAAGGACTGGACCCTGACATGACAGTTACCTTTAGAGTGGGCATTTGGTCTCATTGTACCAGTCATTTCACATCCTCCCCACCCCTCCCCCCCAAAAAAAAAAAAGTGAGGGACAGTCTGCCCTTATAGAGTTTCAATAAACAAGACCAAGTCTGGAAGCAAGGGGAGGGAAGCATCAAGACATGAAGTAAATTCATTACAGTCACACTGTAAGTAAGTGGCTTTAAAGGAGTTTTATTTATATCCCTTGAAAAATAATACATTTTAAGCGAGCCTTCAGAAAAAGCTGAGCGATTCCTATCTTCAGGAAGCCCATCCTGTTATATCCAGTGGCATGTACAAATCAAACAGAATTTCTTCAGTGCCCTTTGACTCCACAATAAATTCCCGACACAAAAGAGAAGCTATCCTTTCGTTTCCACAACATGAATGTTATCTTCCCTTCTATTTCTAGTTGATGTACTTGTGTCTGACATGAACAGGACTGACTGTTGGCAATAATGCCTAAAACAACTTCTGGTGTAAAATACAGTGGATTAAGGGCTGTTCTGCATGTTGCGAGCAATATGGGCTGGATTTATTTGCCTTTAAAAAAAGAAGGTGGTCTATATTTCTCCTTCATCAGAAGCAGTCCTGTGTCTAGAACTGTCTGGCTTTTGACATTTACCCAATTCAGTTTTAATGCTTTATTGGTAGAAGGTGAGCTCTTCTTTGCCATTATTTCAGTACTGTCTTCAAGGTCTCCGGACAAGGAAAGAAGCAGGATAACAGCAAAGAGCTCAGTCTAGCCATGTTTAAATGTTTGCCCTTTCACAATAACTACTCTTATGCTTACTGCTCTCTCCTTGAATTGCACAGCTTAATTGTGTTTGTCAGCCACAAGGACAAATTGGGTTTTAAAGGTTCATTGCGGTTTTTCCTCCTGACAAGTCTGTTGGCTGTAATGAATGGAAGCGATGCCTCCTGCGTTTTTGGAACACATTTGGACTGGAAGATCTATGTAAGTCAGTCATCCACTTCCTTCTTCTCTTTTCTGTGTTTCCTAATATTCCATCAAAGTGGTGGATTCTTTCTCCTCATAAACTCATCACTCAAAATTACCGTGTTCTTCCATCCAGGAATTGTCTGTGTTACCATTCATAGAAATAAGAAAACAAACAGTCACCTCAGAGCAGCTCTTGGCTTACTGAACCTTGTGGTTTGCATAATAAGTTCTGTAGGTAGATTCTCCATTGCTTCCACCCTAAGTAGCCACTCATGCCCATATAAAATGAGTGTTCAGAATGGACTGATTTAGTATCCAGTCAGGATAAATGTTAGTGAGTGCATGGCATTGTGGAATCAAATGTTCCTGATTTCAGTGTATTTCAGTGAAAATGAAGGAATTTTTTTTTTTCCTGGGTATAATTTCCTGGATCATTCTGTTTTGAGGTGCCATTGTTAGTGAGGAATAAAGAGTGTAAGTAATTCAGCTACTGCCCTTCGTAATTGTATAATGCAGCATGTTTTACATGTTCTTAAGTGGAGTGTAACCACTCTCATCATCTTCTGTGTAGTATTAATTCACCACTGCTCCCGTAGTGGGCAAATACCTTGTACAGTCATGGAGCACCTCACTGGCTACCTAAAGGAGATAGCCACAGACCAATTTACTAATTTTGTTGATCTCAAGATATTTCAGCCCAAAAGGATTTCACAAAGGAAGCAAACACAAACTGTGCTGTAATATGAAGAACACCCAGGCAGGATTTTAATGGTTGCGGCCAGGTTCACACTAGCAGTCTGAAGTCTGCAGACAGGTTTTGGTTTTGAAATTTTCAGAGTCAGTAGTCAGAGGAACCTGTGAGTTCCTATTAGCTGGTACAAGTCCCACATTGCTCTTTAATTAGCAAGTAAATAACAGTGATGGAGACCAAGAGGACCACAATTCACGCGGAGTGTGTTTGTGAGACAGCGGTAATGAAGTCTCCCTTTTGAGGCGCATTAGCAATGCAGTTTCATTACTTGCTGACTGTACCTACAGCTACAGATTAATTTCTTTTGTTCGGGATGCAGTTAGCCATGTACCCATGTGTCAGCTGTCTTGAGAACGGAACCGGATTAGGTGCTGCTGGTGAGGAACGCCTCTCCAGTTTTTGTAGCAGCTGACCCATCACGTAGACTAAATGGAGTTCGGTTGCTCCTTGGTCAGAGGCACAGCAAATTAAATTGGTCAGAATAAAGTAGACTGTTACTAGTAACACATTTCATGGGTGCCTCCTGCTCTCTGTCTGACTTGGTCTCTGTGAGGCTGCTGCATAGAAAACACTCAGAAAAGACAATTTTATATATTTGAAAGAGAAAAAAAACTCATAGCCTGAAATAGCACATTCTTTCTTTCTAACTGACAAGCAATATTGTAAAGGCAGCTGCTGGAAGCATGGCATGTCTGTCAAAATGTAAATTGTTTGTGACTGAAGCACCCTTCTGCAAAGATACAGTACCTGTGTCTTCAAAGATGCTTCTTTGAAACAAAACTGTACAGATATCATACCTCATTGCAGGAGAGCCTACAGGGGAGCCTTTAAAGCTAACTCCCATAATTTTCTTATAATTTATGGTAGATTATATTCCAGGATATGTTATTTTTAGTGCAAATTGCTGCAAAGTTGTTTTAAAGATGTATAGGTGTGGTGAACCTGAATGGAGTCCCTACCTTCCCTTGAAACAGCATTAGAATGGAAATAATTTGGTGAACAACCTGATCCTTCCTTTCAGAAAATTGGCTAGTGCATATTTTCTCTAGATGGCAGTGGAGCTCTTTCAATGACGGATCTGCTTCCTTCCCCCACCCTCTTTCCATTTCTTCTGGAGACTCATTTCCAGCTGTACTGCGCTATGATTTAACAGAGCTTTGATGCTGTAAGATGTTGGCGGGTACAAATCAGACTTTTTTTTTTTTCCTAAAAGGATAATATACTGCTTTTTCAAAGTCAATTAACACTTAGGGCAAATGAAATGGGGAGAGCTAAAGGTCAATTACTAAAGGATGGCCACAAAAACCTTTCTGGTTTACACAGCATTCATCCAGGGATTGCAGATCACTGGGAAAAAAAAGGAAATAGTAATTAGCTCATTTCATTTCTTGATGGTTACCAATAAGATGGTTTAATACAGCTTATCTGGTTTATTTTCAATCAGGTGTGACTGGTGCTAAGAATCATTCTGACCAGCTGGAGACTCTGTTGTTTCAAGGTATTGTACCGTCATCACAGTGGTTGGGAGATTGTTGTAGCAATTTATGCACCAGGCAAATGTTAGCATAGAGAATAGCATTAAAACTTTGGGTTTGGAGTACACTTAATAAGCTTTATGTGTAAAAGAAATATTGTAGCTGGGCAGTCCAGCCGTTAAACAAGGGCATGAAAGAGATGAAGAGTGAGTGCCGTTTTCACCATCATTCGTCATCCTATTTAAAACAAGCAGGTAAGTCAAAACTTGGCCTTTGGAGGTATGTGGTGTTGAATCATTGGCTTACCAGCTGCTGACTTTTCGTGTCATGACTGTGCTGCTGTTTTACAGGTGAACTGCTATGGATATAAAGATTTGATCAGATGGGGCTCTGGTGCTGCTCAGACTTCTTGGCCTTCACGTTACTCATGTGAGTCACTGACATCAGTGGGGCAACTCACCAGTGTAAAGTACAAGCAATGGCTAAATCCTTTTGAGATGTGTGCCTTGTTTGGAAAGGGGAGATTCATGTCAAGCGAGCATACAACTTAAAGAAAAATAATAACCCCAAATTAAAGGACCATTAATAACAAAATGAGGTAGCAGATTACTGTCTTGTCAGCTTAATGGTGACTATATATGAAATTGGCCATACTCAACTTGGATCTGTGCTTTCCGCTTGCCTTTTGTGCATCGAACAGCTTTCCAGGCAAGACTCGCACTTAAGATTGCAGTCACAGTTCATTTCTATCTTTTTGAAAATAACTCTGCTGAGTTTAATAACCTTTTTGAATAAGGAGTTTCTGTTTGCAGTCACATGAAAAGAAAAAAAGGCCAGTGCTGCAGGCAGCAGGAGATTATTTCATGCCTACCTACTCAAAGAGGGTTTTACAAGAGCATAAGGTCTGGGCAAAGCACATAATGAGCAAACTCTTGTGAGGTAAATTATTATTTGGGATTCTGAATGGGCCCTTAATGTGTGTGGGAAACTATGCTGCCAAGTAGTTGTGTGTGGCTCTTGACTTGCAGGTAAGTAGCGACTTATCTGATACCTGTCATCCCTGACTCATTTCGTTGTCTGCAACAGCAGGGAAAAAAAGGGAAAAGCGCTGGACGTAGAAGTCATACTCCCTTGTTTGCTGCAGTGTCAGAGAGACAGACCTCTTTCCAGCCACGAGTGTGCGTGTGTAGTGCACTCTTTGTCTGCCCCCACCTACGTGCAGCCAGTAATCTTTGTCCTTTCAGTTTGTAAAGCACAGCAGCCAGGCTCTTGAGCAGCAGGCACCGAGGCACAGTGCCTAATTCGTTTCCTTGACTTTACAAAGGGAGCAAGGATCAAATGTGGAGCTTCTGTTCCTCAGCTACAGACTATATCCTGCTTTAAGGACATAGGCAAACTTTTGTGATGGCAGTGACTGTAGCGTGGTGACACTTGAGCTGACGAGAGAGTACAGAGACTGCAGGTACATTTGCATTGCACAGTCCAATCCAAAGTGAGACCTTTCCCTTGAAAATGTGGCAGCAGTGTTTTCTCTGGACTGATTCATGCTGATGGAAAGCTGAGAGGTAGCTATTGTACCTTTCCAGGGAAGTGCAGCATGTAGGGCTCTTTCGCTGATGTGTCTGCAGCAGCAAAACACGTGACCAACTTTTTTGGGCATGTTTTATAGCACGTGCTAAGCTGCGTGCTGGTGTGGCATCATGCTTGTCTTACACTGATGTGCATGTTTCTCTGGCCATATCCTCTTAATTTGAAGAAGATTTTGTTGAGGCAGAAAACAAGGGTTCAGGATATTTGTTTGGAGTGCTGAATGCCCAGAAAACCAGGACATGTCCACTGAACACGTTCACATCAGTTGTACTGTACCTACAGCGGATCTGTGTATGTATCGTAACTCAGTGCCAGCGTCATGTGTGGTGAAGAACACGTGTGTCTCTTTATCCAGAAAAAATGCGAGCTCTGCTGAGTTTTTCTCAGGTTTGTGACTGTAATGACCCTAGAGCAGTTTTGGGGAGCAGCCCTCAGGGTGTGAACCATTTCACCATAGTATCTGTTCTGTTGGCCACATATTGGGGAGGAAGAAATTCCAGAAGAGTGTGTCTGTAGATACACATGCAAGGAGATATGTTTTCCCACAACTTGCAGAATTGTGAGACTGACTCCCTTGTCTCCTTTTTTTGGACTTATTTTCTTTTCCATTAAATGAGATAAAACCTATACCATGTTATTAAAGAAAAAGGAAATTTGGATGCAACTTTTGTCTTCACGGCTTTGAATTGGTAAGCTTGTGAGAACAGCTGTTCTTTATTTTAGCAAAATCAGGAAATGCAGAAATGAGCAACAATAAAAAAACCCTTGGGTGATCAAAACCAGTCCCTAAAGCTTTGTTTGTGTATACTGTCTTTGCATCTGAGCCAGCATCCATTGAAATCAATGATACCTCCTTTTCTTTGTTGTTGATGAAAACAGCTTCAGGCAAAATTGGCAAGATATGTTATACCACAGTTTCCCAGTGTGTTATGTTTTAGGGAACCCACTCTCCTACTAGCACATACAGTATGCAATCCATTCTTTTACATGGAGTAAGCAAGTGAGAAATAGATATACTGCAAGCATTTAAATTACTTGGCTTTACTGTATGGATTTAGCAAATATTTTTGAAATATATTTTCAATGCATCTTCATCTAAACCTTACAAGCTAGAAAAAAACCCAATACAGATTACTTACAGTTCTCTGCAATTGTTTCTCTAAAAAAAGATGAAACCTTTCCTCATGGTTCATTTCAGGCAATCTACCTGAATAGGTGCATAAAAAGAACCAGGACAGCACATGGCCATTGCCATTTAAGACCCCTCATGGTCCTACTTGTGAGCCACTCGGCTCAGTCAGAACCTTTCAGAAACACGCATTTTATTCTGAAATCCAAATGGTCAGGTAGCTGGAGAGAAGTGATTTATGAGAAAAGATTAAAGTCTCCCAAGAGTCAGTCAGTAAAGCATTTGCACTCTTCACTGCTCTGATTGCTGTTGATAGTAGGTCCAGTGCTATGAATGTGTGTTTACTGGATATTTCTAGTATTTCAGTATTTCCAGTGGATTGTAAGGAGAGTAACAAAAGTGAATTTAAGTTAACAGAAATAATATTTCATGGCTCTTAATGTGATAGACAAGTTTTTGTGAGATTGACAAGTCTCACTAATTCATCTGCTGTCTGGTTGGAAGATAGGTCTTCCGTTTTCATTCAGGCTATGGAAAAAACAACATTTTGGTTTCTTGAGTTCCTTGGAATCTGCTCTTTTGCACCTCTTGCCTATTATAAATGGGGTTTGGATTACTGGAAATTATTTTCTGTGTCTTTTGTTAGGTACTGGGCTAATGTGACAAGGTCAGTAGGAATCAAAAGAAAGCACAGAATTCAGTATCTGCTCGCTCATCATTTGTGTAGCTAAGAAGATAATTCAAAAGGCCTGTGAAGGTATTTCTGGAATGATTAAAGCCATGACATGAGGATAAGGGAGTCTGATCACCTGTCTCAATGCTATTTCTCTGTCATCTTGGAGCTAGAAGAAAGTCTTAGTGTATCAGAAACCACATGGAAGTATGATATGGTATGGGCCGCACAGGCTTTGTCAGTACTGGGAATATTCATATGCATTCCCAACCTTTACTTTCCTTTTCATGTACAAAGACCCTGAAGTGTGGTTGTCCAAGAAGCTGTAGCTACAGGAGTCTGAAGCTGTACAGCTTTGTGGGAGGAGGTAGAGAACATAGTGACCTGAAGGTGGCAGGTGTGTTTGTGGAGGAGGCTCCCTGGTAGAAAGTGTATGGTAGTCTCCTGGGACAGTTCGACAAGAAAGAGAGACCTTTTCTTTTCTTCACTCTTTTTTTTTTTTTTTTTTTTTACTTCTTAAGCTGTTTTGCAGACCAACCTGAAAAGGAGAGGGGAAGAGGCTGTGATAGAGACCTTCACGAGTAGGGAATTTAACTGAAATGGTTTGTCAGCCTCATCTGATGCAACAGCCAACAGGCTGAGTTTATCCATATAGGATTTGAATGCGAAAGGAGCTCTAAAGATCATTATTCACTATGAAATAGGATTTGAATAAATATAAGCTGCTTTTATGGTTCAGGCCAGCCCCAGAAATGGTTGCTTACCCATGTGGAAACAAACTCTTGATGTATTTGTCCTGTAACCAAGAGATCCCTAAAATATGGTTGGAATTTGAAGCAATTAATTAATTAATCACAAAATTGAGTTCACTGTGAGCCAACTTTTTAACGTAGTCCGAGTCTCGTGCTTCAGAAGTGAAATAAAAACCCACCTCATTCTGTTCCCAGTGTCAGACTCAGAACAGTCATTGCCATTCTTCTTGCTCTGGAAAGACATAATTCAACAAAAGTCTTATTTTGGAACTCCTGAGGTAAGGAATAATACTCAGGTTTTAGTTTTTTATTTTATTTTCAGCAAAGCTTTAGTTCAAGTGCCAATTAAAGAGTGCATATTGAATGGTGCTGAATGTCTCATGTAATTCATGTGGCATTTGTATCACATTTGTGGAATGAGTTGGAAGCAGGGCATTTAACCTTACCTTCCTTGGCAAGAAGATACAGGTAGATTTTCTGAGGGTGTAATATTAAGTTCTCGCACTGCTGAAGAAGCAATCAGTGACCACCTTCCTTGACACACTTTAGAACATCTGTGTAATATTCCATTTGTGTTACTCTGGGTTGAGTGTTACGTGTTTCATCATGTGATTCTAAACCTTTTTTTTTAAAGGGAGGAGCTGCTTGGTTTTTTTTTTTAATACCATAAGGAATGATGTGCAGGGGAATATAGAGAATGTCAGAATCCTTTCAGATTCATCATTTCAATATTTCCTTCAGCTACAATGGTTTAATTAGAGTAGTCTTCTTTTGGTAAGGGCTTTTGTATATCTTTAATGAAACTGAAGAGCATGAAATGTGGTTTTCCTGCTTATAAATGAAGCCACTTTTAGAGAAATAAAATGAGAAACGAGGAAATTGTTGAAGTCACAGTGCATGAAATTAAGAGAGCCCTGACTGTATTGGCACAAGTTTGTTCTTTAGTATTCTGATGACCATATAGCTAAGTGGTTGTGAGCTAATTGTGAAGAGATTTTCTTCTTTTGGTTCATATGCCTTTGACAGTTATATTGGCTTCAGGTTCATTTGAGCGATTTGTTGTCCCCACCCTGCAGTTGTCTTGAGGCAGGTGAAGCTTTGTGCTCTGGGGGAGCCCCACAGGCCCCAGCTGGCTATTCTGTCTATACAAGCTGCGCTTGCAGGCAGGTGCACCGAAATCAACAGGGCTCTGCCCAGACCTATGTCTTTTCCTGGACACATGGAGTTGCAGAAACAAAGCCATTGTTAGGATTTTTGAAGTTGTTCAATGTAGTTGTAAGTTCCTGGTCCCCTGTGAAAAATCTGGTCCAATGCAGGGTGGTGAGTTAAGCTTGGCTAAGGGCCAAACACCCACACAGCTGCTCTCTCACTCCTCCTCAGCAGGATAGGAAGGGAAAACTAATGAGATGAGAAATCTTGTGGGCTGAGGTAAAGACAGGGAGCAGTTACTGTTGCGGGCAAAACAGAGTTAACTTGAGGAAAATGAATTTAGTGCCAATTAAAATAGATCAGTGAGGAACAAAGACAAACATTAAAACAATGAAAAGATGCCTGTCCTCCAACCCTCTCCCAGGTTTACCTTTACTCGTTCAGTTTCTCTACACCCACTGAGCATTGCAGGGTGATGAAGGGGTACCTCACCTCTGAAAATGTCCTGTTTGGAAGTATCCCTCATGAAGAAATCTACTTGTTCTGAAGAAATTGACATTTCTGTCTCAAAGAAAAATGTTTTTAAATGGTAAATAAACCATTTTGCTTTGCTCCAAAGCGGGCTTGCCCAAAAATGCTCACTATGGCAGTTTTCTTCTGCAAATTGTGCTTTCATCTAAATCAGAATGTTTCACAGAAATTTGCCATTTTGAATTAAAAAATATTCTGAAAGTAAACATGCAAATTGAAAATGCTTGTTACTTACATATTTTTGTATTAGAAATCAACAGAGCATCCATGAGCATGTGCTTAATACCCCATAAGCAGGGGCACACAGGACTGTTTGTGGCCAGCTGGTGTGATAATTACAGTAGTACTGTCATAAAAGATGGTTCCTTATGTGGTTTCCTTGCTGCCAGTCAGTCACGGCGTGCACCCCAAATGACAGAACACTTTCAGTATCTTTCAGGAAACTTTAGATTGCGCCAGGCCTTTTGAAGACTCAAAAAATGACAAAATTATGCAGGAAAAGGGGAGGAGAGGGCAATTACATAAGTTAAAAAAAGCTGAGGCTTTAAAAAAGAAGTGGGAGAGTAAAATCAGTCAAAATTCAGTAGGGTTAACAATGAGAAAGAGAAATTAAATATTCTGAGAGTCTAAAACTAAGATATGGTAAATTTCAAAGTGCTACATTTTTGGACTGTTTTGGAACTATTAATTTTTAAAATGGATGAGAAGTTCTTGATTTCACACACACCCCCCCCCAAAAAAAAAAAAGGCCCCCAGAGTTGTTTTAATGAATAGAGTCCTAATTTGGAACGATTGCCCATCAGAAGAGATCACTATTCTACCATTTTGCTAAACAGAACATTTCTTTTTAAAAGCACGTTGGCAGGCGTCGGCTTCTTTCGAATTGTGACGTTTCCCCATGCATTTTCATTCTGTGAGCGTCTCTGAGCGGTGTTTTGGTAACCTAAAAGACAAAAGTTCATATTCTTGATCACAGTGCCACCATGATTCAGTAGTCTGTTGGTATCAGCTATGCCCTTACACTGCTGTTGGACTTTACATATGGACCAAAAGACTTCATGGGATTACAGTGCTGTGCTGATTTGGGATCTAAATCAGCACAATTTCCCCAAAAGCAAAGGATATTGCATATTTAAATAGAAATTCAGTGCCTTTTCTGGTATTCTAGTTGATTTAAGTATATACCTCCAGTAATTGCTGCGTGGTGTCACATTTGATCTGTGGTCAGCATAAGAAAGCATGCAAGCTTTCAATGCTCATAAGCCAGTTCTCTATTGTTTTACTGGGGAAGATGAGAAAAGATCAACTTTTCTTGATGGGGGTGCAGTGGGAATCCATGATATACAGGAGGAATTTAGCAGGGTAGAATATTATTTGGTCATGTAGTTTAAACTGTTAGCAATGTAAGCTTGACCCTGTGTGATGAGTAAATGGCAAATCACTAACCCCTGTCAAAAATGCCAAGCCTTTTTCCGTGTCTTGGAAATTAAGGATCAATTCATGTAACTGAAAAATGATGGTGAATCAGGAGAACTGATGCATGAGAATGGAAGTAATTGTTTGTGGTTTTCATGAGAAGATTGCCAGTTTGCGGGATTTAAATTGCATGCAAACTGCGTTTTACATCTGTGATTGAAGATGTGTGGTCTTTAGGGAGGGTTGACTTGACTTTGACAAACGTCAACAAACTACAAAAACATGAAAATGGGCTTGTGTTTGCCTTGAAAGTGGTCGCTGGCTCATACTGTGATGTTCCTTTTATTCCTAGGAATGCTGTAGGATGCTAAATTTACTTCTGCATGAGACTAAAAGTGCTAGTTACTCAGCAGTGGTAAGAGGTGTTGAAGCGCAAATAGGCCACGCAGAAAGACTTTGATTTCCAAACAGAAAAATCTTTTATTTTTGACATTAAAACAAGTACAAAGGATGATTTTGAAGTGATGGTGTTCATGAAGTTTTCTTTTTAATGAGTAAAATTCATTCTACAGCAGACACAAGGTGTTCTATAGATGTTATTACTTAAAACTTGATACTCATTAGACTAGGAGGTCTGTATGCATTTAGGAGGGCTTCCTCCTGTATAGACATGATTTGGAAATGTTTTTTGAGGTGATACAGAAATGTGTATTACTCATGTTTATTGAAATACGATATGTATTGCTAAATAATGGACTTTCTTTGCAGTTTTTTCAAGGTTCCTGTATCTTTTTCTTTCTAAAAACTGCACACCATGCTGTGGTGGGTATTTTTTATATATATGTCTCGACAGGACTGGATTTCTTCTACACCTGTTAGAATCACTTGTTTGTGTTTGGGTGGGTTGTTGTTATTTTTTTCAGAGAAGTCACTGCTTTGTGATATCAGATGGTGTACTTTCTAGGAGATGAACATTTTGTCAATATAAGGCAAGGCATGATATAAGAAGATGAGGAAGACAGTGTGAATTCTCAAAAAAGGGTGCTATTAGCTCAAGGACGTTGTCATTTTGATGTTACTAAACCAAGACTGAGCTGGCTTTCCTGAAGCTGTCTTGGAACAGAGGCAAAATTTGCTGGCATTTGCCTTTAGCTGCCTGCGAGGATGTACTTATTTTTATTGCAGCTCTATGCTTTGGTAAGTATTATGTTGGTCCTAAATTATTGTTAGACTAATTTTCTTGCTTTAGTTATTTAACAAAAATAATGCAAAATTACACGTTGAGGTTCACTTTATTCAAAGTGATGCTAAAAGCACAACTGGAATATGGTAACTAGTAATGTGTAGCACATTCAATTTGTGAGGCTACAGATTCACAGCAGAGCTTCCTTCTGCAGTATACTGAACGTAGAGTATAGAGCTAATGCAAGCACTGATACAGTGTTCTTAAGAAAACAGAGTAAAGCATATTATTTAATTGCAAAACTACTTTATGAAGATAAGCAATTATAGAAACTAGTTCAACAAAAAGTTTGGTGATTGTTCCTCATAAGAAAAGCATACCATTGATAGTCTCTCCGAGCCTGGAGGCTGGAGATGCAAGAATGACTTTCTGTTCTATTTCACCCACTCAGTTCTTTTCTATTTAAGGACTGAGAAAGACAGGAGATCAGATAGAAATTACAACTTAACCCATATTTTCAAGTGGCAGTTTTTGAGAAGTGACCATCAATAGCATGTTGGAAGAGACCATGAGATGATAGGGGTTTACAGGTACTTTCTGTAATAAAGATGTGCTTCCTGACCGTAATCCTGAGATTTACATTGTCTGTTTAATCATCTTGTCTGTCGCTCTTCTGAAAATGAATTGAAGTGAATGTAGATCCAGCAGATCCAAAACAAATAATAACGTATGGCTGATTGCTCAACACGTGCGTTTTCATCTGATTGTACTTGAGGATGAATGAGTGGGTTATTCATGCCTTGTCAAAAAAATTTGCATTTATGAATTGGCAGAAACAGACATATTCTCTGGATGACTGTTAAAGTGCCTGGTACACCATCGAGGACTGCAATGACTAAGCTGTCAGTGGATTTTATTATTAAATCCTAGGGACTAAAAAGCCTCAAAGAACCTTGTTACAGTTTTATGAAGATTAGATTTTTGTCATCTTTCCCTGAACTGGATTTCACCTTACTCTGTGTGTAATCCTCTAATTTATTAGTTTGCTCACAGAATGAGAATCTCTGAAGTATGAGTAGCCCTTAGGTTAAACATACCTTATTACTATAGTCTGAGCTTGGCCCTTGACCCTCACCCCTCCCCCCTGCCCAAGAAACTCAGTTTTTCATCTAACTTTAGATCACAGAGGAAAAGAAAGGCAAATTTCTTTGTCAGGCATATCGCTTTGTCAGGGCAGCATGTTGTGAACACATCTACTGTGGTCATTAAACCAAAGGAAAAAGAGAAGTCATTGCAATAATACTGCGTATTTCAAAACATTACTTAAAATTTTCAGTGTGCATGTAAAGAATATGTGAAAGTATTATATTATTTCATGTTGTAATATCTTAATAGAGGTGCTCTTCTGAAGTGAAAAATTATTAGAAAAGGCACTTGCTGACTGCATAAAGAATTTTCATTTTTAAAATAAGAATACCACTGCAAATAGAGTGTCTGCCAGCCTCTCACAGAGGAGCTGTGCATGTGACAGGGCTCCATACTTTAAAACTAAACAAAACACAGCACAGTGCATTTCATCATTTGAAAAAGTGGGTTTTTCTTTTGCATTTATGTGTAATTTCAAAGTACAGTTAGGGAAAAGGGTGTCTTGATTTGGCCACAGCTGATAACCCAAAGATTAATGTTTTTCTTCTTTCTTAAAGCTCCTGCACAGCAAGCTAAAGAAAAGAGTTTTTCTGTGAATATATGAAATTTCACATCAGGCAAAACTTAAGATTTTCATTATGTTTATCTAAATGTTCTTTATTCAAATTGAGAATAATTTATACCTAAAATAATAGGTAATAAAATATTTCTTTTGTCTTCAGGTAATAACCATCATTTCAGAGGACCAACAGCAAACAAAGCAAGCAAGCACTCTTTGGAGCTCCATTTCTGCTGTACACACAATCTGAACGTGTCAGTGCTTGAACGAGGGAATGGCAGATTGCCTCTTAAAGAACAAGAACTCTGTGTTAACTTTTCATTCTTTCTAGCCACACATGCAGCCTTGAATTAAAGCTCCCATATATCTGCATGCAGCCTCCGTAGGGTATTTAAAAGCACTTCTCATTGGCCCTCGTGTGTTCTGGTGGTTTCAGGCAAATCTTTACACTGGATTTAGTGGAAGCAGAAGCTTCCCATAACAGTTGGTAAATCTGACTGTTTTTTTACATTTGCTGTTTCATTTTACATTTCAACAAAAAAAGCTGAAATCTGGCCAAATAAAATAAATATGCCTATTGGAGGTCAATTTTAATAAAATAATCCCATTAGTAAAATAGCCACCAGAATACTTCGCACATATTAAAATGGTAAAATAAAAGTAATGCAGCTTTGTGTCAATATTAACATTTCATTGACACGGTCTGCCTACACATAGAAATTTACTGTATGGCATACTTATCACATAAAACAGTTTTATATCATCTAAATCATATTGTAACAGGTTTCGAGACTCCAAGGTGTTGATTTTGTTGAAGGTCTTAAGTTGTGGAAAACTTTTTTTCTAGAGTATCCTGTTTGTGGATTGTTCCCAGGAAAGGAGAGCTGAAGAAATCCCTGTAACACCTTTAGATGAGATGAATACTGAAGAAAAATAAAGAGAAAGGATGAAGCCCATCTGTCCCCAGACTGGATTCCCTTCACTGGCATCTGAAAGAAAACACTTTCTGGAGGTAAGGATTAACTTTGTGCTACTTCTTTCCCATTCCATTTGAAATAGCAATACAACCCTTTGATTTTTTCACTTTGGCATATCTTCAGGTAGGCATACACTTCTTCAGCTTCTTTGAAGAAGAACTTGTGTAACTTAGAGGTTTTCCTGGACATCATTTTTCAAAACTGACACTAGGTTCTTAGAAGCTTTTTACTCAGAGTTATTTAGGACTTGTTGAGGTTAATAAAAAAAAAAAAAAAGAGGCTGAAAGTATCGGGTACTCACTTGTTTACTGTTCTTTGGCTGATTGGGAGAAACATACGATTCACTTTCTATTGGAGACTCTCTATATGTACGGTATGTTATACTTCAGTTGATGCCTAATAAAACATGTTAAAAAAGGAGTCTGTGTTACTTTACCTCAGCTTCTAGATTCAACAAATTAATTTTAATGCCTGTCACATAGACTATGAACCTTTAAGTGAAAGTACATTTCAGATACAGAAAAAAAATCAGGCTAGTAATTAGAAACCAACTTTCCTTGCATTGACAGCAGCCAAGTCATTTATTAAGTCAATGTAGCAGAGTAACATGGCAACATCACACTTGATTGAAATCTTGGCCAAGTCTGACAGATGTTTTCAACTCATTGTCAATCTGAAGTATGTTTTAATGAGTTTCAAGTGGCTGGAGCTCCCCTCTGCAGATGCCACTGTTACTGAAACCATGAAAAGAATCTTCAGGGCAATTGACAGCATGGAAAATTCTTTTGAGTAAGTGGTGTGTCAGAAGAAATCCTAACTAGCAGCACAAATGCTGTTCCTGAGGATGAGCCTCAACTTCTGAATATGTTGAGCTGATGCAAAATCAGCTGGGTTTATGTGAATACCCCAAATTCTCAAATCATTTGATCCTCAAACATAAAGGTGAAATTTTGGAAGAGAGAATTATTCAAGGGTTACTGATAATTCCTGTTTCCACGTTACTCAGAAAAAAAACTGTGGAACAATTTGTTTTTCTGCTTACACTTCTAGATCTGGCTAGGAGTCAGAAGAACAAAAGCATATCAAAATAGAAACAGCACGTATCTTACATTGGGCTGAGCAGAAATGACAGTGACTCTTCAATAGTGTGATAGATTCAAACTGGATCAACTGCAAAGCTGCTGATGGTAGCATTTACCTAGCTGGACAGTGGCTATGCACTGCAGAGCAGGTAAGTGGGATGACTGAGAAAAGGAGACAGATACAAGGAGATGCCTAAGGTGGCAGCCCATTTAATTCTTCAGTTTGATAAGGTTTATTAAGTCTATTGCTGGGCAACAGACCAAACTGAGGTAAAATGAATTTTGTGCAAAGCAAGTTTTGGTAGTTTGCCATATGAGTGAAGTAGACCTCCCTAAAAATTGGTGAAGCATAAAGTGACTGATGTGAGCCTTTTCATGATGTTCTGTTTCCCATCTGCACAAATGAATTTATTTACTTGTTCTTCCTAGCATTTTCTTCTTTTTATACACAACATTTGCGTTGTTAAAAGTTTAGTGTGTGGTGGGATGTATTTTAATATTTAGATGTATTTAAAATTGAATAAAGTTACAAGAAACCAGTTAAGATGGAGAATGGATAAGTTCTTTTCATCCTACTTAAAAAATTAGACAAGAGCAGGTTTATCACTGTGTGGATGATAAATTTTAAACACAACCCTTATCTTCATTGGTCAGTTGCATGTGAGCAGCATTATGTCATTTAATTTATTTGTAAACAGACTGAAACACCATTAAATTTCCCAGAGAAGGGAAGTCTCGATATTTCAAGCTTAATCATACTAAAAATCACCCCGAACCAAAAACATGTCCTGGAAAATGGTCATTTAGAGCTTTGTTAGTTTGTTTTTCACAGTAATACTTAAATTCACATATGTAGTTTTGAAACTAAAACTTTGTGGTTCATGCGCAGCTCTCTGAGGGATTTTTGTTTGGATTTTTTTTTGACTAGTTTTTTGCTTTTCCTTGGTGTTTGGGTTTTGGTTTTTTTTTTAAATCACCTTAGCAATCCATGTCGAGGGTGAAAGACTTCCCCGATAGAAGAAAATGTTTTGGGGTTATGAAGCTGTAGGCTCTTTGTTAACATATTTGTCATGTATTCTTCATTGAAGCAGCACGTCAAATGGAATTCAGTATTGCACAGTGTATAACATTCCATTTTCTGTAACGCTTGCTTGGAGTTGATTGTGTTCCAAAACATCCTTTTAAAATGTAAATAACCTACTATGTGTCCTAACTAAGAGCTTTGCCTACTTTAATGCCTCTGTATAATGTCAGGGCAAAGAAGAGAGAATTAGTTGGGAAGAGAAGCTGGCCAAAGCATTTTCTGGTTTTAGGATTTTTTTTGTTTAATAAACCATGCCAGCTTTTATCGCTGCTTTACAATAGTTCCTGAATGAAATATTTTTTCAGAATCTTTTTGCTGATACTGAAAACACACAAAAGCACATTTTGAGATGCAGTTTGAATAAATGTCTGAGATGTACGTAACTGGTAGTATATTGAAGATCAGAAGGAAACAACCCGTACAGAAAAGACTTAGAATTGGGTTCTAGATCTCAACATATATCAAGGGCGACTCAAATTTATCAAAGCATTTATTTTAGAACCTTAAATAACTAAACTGTGCAAGTATGGAATGATATGATTTCTAAAACTATTGTATTTATTATTAGGTGATTTAACATACAGACACTGTTGGGAGACCTATGAAAGTAAAGGCTTCCTTCTAATAAAAGAGTTTATTTGGCATATGTAAGAAACCAAAGATTCACACTTTAATTGGGTTTTGCACTGGCATTCTGAATTTTATGGCTTGAAAAAATGTATTAAAAGGAGTGTTTCTGAATGGTGAATCCAGAATTTCCTCTACAGCAGTCTAATGGCCTTACTTGCCCACAACAGTCTTTTAAAACTGCATGGAAAACAACCAGCAAAGCTGACTGTGTTGGTAACAAGTGCTCATCTCTGTTCTTCCAGGACGTTTGCGTTAGGTGTTCCAATGCAGTGTCGCTGGAACTTCTACTTCTGTCTCACGAGGTACATGTGAAAATACGAGCCTTAAAATAGCTCTTAAATAACTTTTTCATATGAAGCTAAGCAAGTGAGATACCATAATTTCATTGAGAAAACTGTTGCTCAGACCAGTATCTTCAGGGATTTGGCCATTTGGCTGTTGCTTATGTCAAGCTTGTTGAAACTGTGTAACTCCTTTTTGGGCCTTTCTTCTTCTTCCAGCTTTACTGTTACCATCTGTTGCATACCCTACGCATGGCTGGGGACCATGAGAATGAGTAGTGTATGGCCAGAGATACTACCTACATCCGTGAGACTTCCTTGAAGCCAAGTATGAGGGCTGAAGTGGTTGCAGCAGGTTTGGAGGTGAGAGGACAAACAGGGCAGAACTGTTTGGAGGAATTTGCGGGGTGCAATTGTGTGTAACGTAATTAATGAAGTGAGGCAATTATGCATGTGTCTGTTCCACTTTTAAGGCTGTGGCTATCAGGCTGGAATGTAAAACTGGAATTTTTTCTGGTAGTCTGCCAAACCAAAGCTGTACTGATATTTTGCTGCATAGTCATTAGTATCACCTTAGATAATCACAACCTGTCATGATCAAATATACAACTTATTATTTACTGTAACTTCAGTCCAAAGAAGGACAAATTTCCAGCATTTTAAATCTGTTCTGCTGTCGGTTTATCTGTTCAAATTCTGTTAAGGTTACTAGAAAGCTTGCATAAAAAACAGGCAAAGTTAACTTGCATTTTCACCACCTTAATTGAACAACAGGAAATTCTGGTTCAGTTACTATGAAAGTAGATCTCTGAGAAATCCAACATTAGAAATCTGGGTTCATTTTTTCAATGGGATATAACACACTTTTGGTTTCAGCTTATAAGAAGGAAAACCAGGCATTTGCTTGAGAAGGCTCTGGTGCCTCTGAAATGCATGTGCTGATTAGTACTGGTGTGTCACCAGCTGGAACTACTTACGTTAGAGAGCACTTTGTATTCTTCCCCTCGCCATCAGTAATTGGCAAGTGTATTTTCTGTGTACAATCAATTGCTTTTATATTCTGAGTAATATTTCTAAGTAAGAAGAAATATTACAGCAGCTAGAGAAGCTATTGATTTTAGACAGAAAATGCCCTTTCCAAATGCCACTCTAGATGACTGAAATACAAAGAAAATCTGTGACATCACTAACACGGCCAATAAACCTGTCACTTGGCAAACCAAGGAATGAACATAAGTAAATGCAGTTCTTAATTTAGGTTCCGTAAAGAGAGGGGAAGGATCAAACGGGGGCATCACATGCAAAGGCCAGTCTGTTGAGCTACAAGTGAAGGATGCTCAGATGTATAAGAAAGCATCAGATGCCCTGTTTTGTTTTAGGGAAGAGATTGGAATTGCAAATATAACTTTCACTATCCTGGAGACCAACAAGGGGTTGACAGTGCTCTTGCAGCCCATGGACAAGTACGTGTGTTGTGGTACAGTTCTAGATTTACAGATGATGGGGTTTCAGTCCCTGATGTATTCACCTGGATGGTAGCTATCCTGCAGAAATATCAAGATAATAGTCTTTGGATAGACTTTTTGTTGAATAGGTCTTTACATTATGGGCTTGCATTTGCATGGATCTTTGAGTACCAAAATCTGTATCTCCAATGATCCTTTTAAAGAATTGATTATTTTAGCTATTACTGGAAATGCTGAATGGAGAATAATGGAAGCAAATGTCTTGGAAGTAATGTATCCAGTTGAGACCCTGCTTAGTTTAGTAGAGGTCACGGGGAGGGCCAATACAGTCTTCTGGTTACCTTTTATATCATAACTGCTTCAGTCATCTCTCTGGTTATAATGTGTCTGTGTTATCATCTTAAAGAACTATGCAGAATTTTTTTTTTGTTTAGAAATGGCGCTCTGTGCAAATTCTGGCAAAAGAAGAGGAGTGGAAGGAATTATGCCTTTCTTTCCGCACCCCCCCCCC
>NW_010245427.1:0-12190 GCF_000690775.1 Eurypyga helias | reverse complement strand
CCCCGCCCGAAATATGAAACGTTTTTGAGCATCTTACTGGGCTTGAGGAAAAAAGTTACTTTCTAAACTGAGGAACCAGCAGTTTCCATACTAGTGATCTTATTGAAAGTCCCATTGTTCTTACAAATTACAAGAATCTCAGGGGAAACTATTTATTATAAGAGAGAAGACTGAAAATAGTCCTTGAGAATTAAGAAGCTCAACACCTAGATTTTAAATAGAGGCTTTTATATGTCTACAAGTCAGTTTATCAGCGAGAATGTGGAAGCGATAGCTTAGCATTCCCACATTAACAATCTGGTTGCTGTATTTTGAAGTACTTGAAGAACATATGTCTTATCTCCTGTTCCACTTGAAGTGGTGTACACCCCATCACTGAAGCTAGAAGCTGCGAATGGTGAAACATCTTAGGAATGGTCTGTGAATGCACAAACCCTGGTTCTCTCTAAAAGATGTTTCTGTAGTATTGTAGGATCATCACATCACTCTGTAGCCCCTCCCCTGGTAAAACTTGCTGCATCTTGAATTTTATAGGAAGGAGATCCAAGAGAACCAGCCTGGTTTCCCTCTTTTCAGGTGTCAGTGTGCTCTTGCTGAATGTTTTATGAGTGATAAGCAGAAAAAGAAATACATTAAGGATATTCAGTGACGGAGCTACTGCATCAACGGCTGTCCTTTCAGAGGAGTGAGAGAATGAATTGTGAACTTTGAGTCTCCGCTGTAATTTTAACAAATCTCTCTGAGGTGAGATGCTTGGCAAAGATGTACTTCATTGTCTCTGGTTTAGTTACTTGTGTGTTTTTTAAGATGGTCTTCGGTGTCACAAAGCCCACGGTACATTTCCCTTCCGTGTTAGTATTAAAACATTTATGAAAAACCAGCCAACATATATGTGGCATAGTGTTATGTTTTATGTTTTAACCAGACTGAAACAAACTCAGATGATTTCATTTTTAAGTGCCTTTTTAAGGTCACTGGGACTTCCAGGTCTCATATGTCACTGGAGATCCACATTGTCATTGTCAGCAAGCACTACTCTTCTTATTGCAGCAGGGCTGTGTCTTAACCAACTGCCTCCAGAAGTCAGGGGGATTTAACTCAACTCTTTGGTCCAAAACCACCTTGTAATGTTGCCTGTCTGAGGCCTTTCTGGGCAGAAGAGTGACTTTTACCCCCTTTATCTCTGGAGGTTGAAAGACCTGCCTGTCCCTCCCCAGAGAGCATGTATCTAAGGGTCAGAAAGTTGTGGATTAGTGGAGTAGGACTGTTGATACATGCCTTCTAATATGCGTTATTGAGTACCATTGTAGTTGTACACTGTGTCACTTCTTGGCACACAAGCGACCATCATTTTTTTTCCTGTTTCACTTTATCTTTGTCTGAATAAATTTTCAAATTCTCTGTTTCTTTGATATCAGCTTCCAGCATTGTAAGGATTCTTGTTCTCAATGTTCTGTTAAATTAAATGTCAACAGGTGATGACTCATGCTTCACTGGTGCAGTCTTTCACTTTATCATGCAAGGTGTGTGTTCTTTGACTCCAGAATTTAGTATTTAGTGACACTATTTAGGATTTTTATGAATTTATGACTTCATGCCCAACCCTTCTGCACTTCTGTGAATAAAATGTAAACTCTTAACTGCAGCCTATTGCCAGATGTTACTGTAAATCTTATCCTGTTGTGTAACCCTAAATTTCAAAAAAAATCTGTCGCTGTGTCAGTGCTAGTATCTTCAGGAACAGCAAAGGTGGAATTTCTGTTTAGTATTGTTTGCACAGGTGGCACTAGATCATTGGCCTGGGAAGATAGAGCATCCGTGAACAACAGTGTTGTTTTGTGATCTGTAAATTCTACCAGCACTCTTGTAAGATGGAGCAGCCAAGTAGTTTGCAGAGCTGGCTGGCTACTCTGCTTCTGAGCAGCACCAGTGTGCCTGCTCCTGTGCTAGGCAAAGATCTTGTCCTTGAATCAGATGAACATTTCAGATTTAGTTTAATTTTAGTCCTTAATCTGAGGCTATTTTTAAAAAAGCTATGAGCTGCTGCAGACAAGGATGGCTTTATGCATCTCATTAGAACCCCTTTTCATTTTCCCACAGGTGCCTCCATGCTGTACACAGGTACTGCTTACTGTGGAATGTGCTTAACCTTATCTTGAAGGCTTTACCAGTCTAGAACTTAAATCGTGTGTCAGCAGGGGAAGCCAGGCCCCCAGATACTAAGCAGACTAAAAATACTGAGTGAGGAAGTAAAATATCCTACCTTTCTTCTTTGGCTCTAATAGGCTCTTTGGAATGAAGTTAAAGCAACTCACTCAATATGGTAAGAACGTGCTCATGACATTTCTCGTAACACAATCTTTGTTCGAAGCAGGAGGCTGATGAGCATTTGAATATGTGACCATCTTGCATGTGTGGGTTTTAGAACTAAGAATTAATGGTTTTTAATAACATCAGTGGAGAGAAGCTTCAGTGGGCTGTGCTGAAAAACCCTCGTTTGATATTTGGAAATGGAACAGACAAAGAAAGATTAGAAAAAAAAATCGCTACCGGCTTCATCTTGCAGGCTTTCATAAAAAGGTGAGATGAAAGACAGCAGATGGATTTATCTTTTTACTTAGCAGCAAAACTACGAATCAGCCTCATATAAACAGATCTCTCAGCCAAATATAGCTTGACAGTAATTCTATAAGATTCATCAAGTCAAGGGAAGTGATTAGGTCTGATGTCACGAAATAATATGAAAGTAGGATATCTCATGTGATTTCAATATTTCAGACTTGAGTCCATTAAATATAACTTTCTGATGAAAATGCTACCCCGTGTTGCAATGATTTTCATCTTCCTGTATTCATTAGAATGCTGCATAATTCTTATACCTTTCAAATTCTCATTTCCAGTAATCTTTGGCATTATTGACAAAAATTTCAGAGTGCAGTTAATGCTGTGACTTTCAACTTTCATAAAATGGCAAAGGTGAGGTTTTAAGCTTTTAAAACTCTTTTCTTGAATATTAGTCTAACAGGTATGTATTACACGTTAAAGATGTAAATATAATAGTGTCTGGAGCTGTAAAAGCTCGAGACAAAACACATAGCGTAAGATATTTAATCAGATGCGTCACAGTCTTGCTTTCTTCTTTTTGTAAACACCCAGAGGTGGGTCTGCACTGCCATGAAACCAATTAGAATCATAGAATCATGTGGGTTGCAAAAGACCTTTAAGATCATCAAGTCCAACTGTCAACCTAACACTACCAAGTCCATCACTAAACTTTGTTCCTAAGCACCACATCTACACGTCTCTTAAATAACTCCAGTGACTCAAACACCTCCCTGGACAGCCTGTCCCAATGCCTGACAACCATTTCGGTGAAGAAATCGTTCCTAACATCTAATCTAAACCTCCCCTGTTGCAACTTGAGGCTATTTCTTCCCATCCTGTTGCTTGTAACTTGGTGGAAGAGACTGACACCCACGTTTCAGGTAGTTGTAGAGAGCGATAAGGTCTCTCCTGAGCCTTTTGTTCTTAAGGCTGAACACACCCAGTTCCCTCAGCCGCTCCTCACAGGACTTGTGCTCCAGACCCCTCACCAGCTCTGTTGCCCTTCTCTAGACATGCTCCACCACCTCAGTGTCTTTGTTGCAATGAGGGGCCCAAAACTGAACACAGGATTCGAGGTGCAGCCTCACCAGTGCTGAGTGCAGGGGGACGATTCCTTCCCTAGTCCTGCGGGCCACACTGTTCCTGATGCAGGCCAGGATGCCACTGGTCTTTTTGGCCTCCTGGGCACACTGCTGGCTCATATTTATCTGGCTGTTCACCACCACCCCCAGGTCCTTTTCCTCTTGGCAACTTTCCAACCACTCAACTCATGCCCAAGCCTGTAGCGTTGCACATGGTTGTTGTGACCCGAGTGCAGGACCTGACACTTGGCTTTGTAGAACCTCATACAGTTGGCCTTGCCCTATCGATCCAGCTTGTCCAGATCCCTCTGAAAAGCCTCCCTACCCTCAAGCAGATCAACAATCGAGTAATTGCTGTTGTATCAAGGCTGTCAGATAGAATTTGTTATAATGAACTCTATTTAAGCTTCCAAAATGGCAAATTTCTCTTCAGTAGCTTCTGACAAAGCATGTATTTAAAGTGTGCTTACATTCTCATGCACTAAATCATACAGGCTTGTAACTCAGTGGTTCAGTAGGAATCCGATGCCTAAAATGCTGTTGTAGGTTGGAATAAACTTTTCATACAGGTTTCACTACATATAGAATGCAGTAATAATGATGTATCTAAGTCCTGTTTTTATAAGCAACTTAATGCCAATTTGAAAAAGAAAAATAGATGCCTTATAATAAATTCCCTGTCTTAAAACCACATATGTATCTAAATCCTGTTGTTTCTATGGGAAGTTAGGTAGCTAAATGCCTTTTGGATATGGTTACTTTTAGATTTTTCCCATTAGTTACTAGCATATATTAAATAAGAGGTGTGTGGAAGTGTTTTATTGCTGTGCTTGCTTGTGTCTTTCACTTGTACTATTTAAAGCACAATGTATTTTTTTTAAACCTTTACCAGTTTTGTGTACTGTTTGATTCAGCTGCCATATGTCTTTGAAATGATTAACCGATAACCCAAAGCACAGCACCAGGTGAGGATGTCCGCATGGATGAGTCTGGAAGATGAGGTCTGAGCAAGCAGCGTTGGGGAGTTATGCTGCAAAATCTCATTTGCACAAACCGATTGCAGGCAGAGATGGCTTGCACACCAGAAGAGTACTGGGCAAGCCAGGGAAAGAACTGGCTCTGTGGCCTACAGAAATTAAGCTAGGTTTTGGAGTGCACAGACTCGGCAATCTGGCAATTGCCCAGTTGTAGGAGCTTTACCAGACCCATGTAAAGGTGGGCTTTGCTGATATTACATTGCCAAATCATGATTGTCCAACTTGAGGCTAATGACTGTGGTTTAACAGGAAAGAACAGGATACCAAACCTACCAGGCTCTCTGTAATTACACTGATCTCAGGCAGAGCAATTTCCTTCCTTGCTGAACTTGAAGAATAAAAGTCTAAAAGTTTTTAATGGGTATGAAATTTGTAAGCAAATGAGTTAGTGCAGCTGGCAGTGTCTCATGGAAGAGAATGATTAATAACAATCTTTCTTACTGACCTCTTTCCCGTGCAAAAGAAGGACAAATTTTTTTAAGGACAAATTTAAACCAAATTTTTCTGAGCAGGTTTCCAAACCAAGCTCTTAGGGGGATGGTAATTTTCAAAGCAGGCATCTCAGGGTAGATATCTAACCGTGTTGTTAGGCCCTTAATTAGAGTTCTCTTCGATAAGGGCTCCTGGGTGATTGCAGCAGTCACTCTGCAGGGAGCTCTTTGTGAAGCGAGGTGTAAGTACCTCAATTTTCAGGCTTCACCTCTGTGAAAGTAGTCCTGTGCAATACGTAATGTATTAAATCTGTTGAGCTGTGTTTAATGGGGTTCCAGGGACCTTCTTTAAGGTCTTATAAAATACTGGTAAAGAGTGAGAAAAAGCAAAATGCAAGGAAGAACCTAGCTTTCTTTGAACTCTTTCATGTCAATTCACTGTTTTCAGAGTGGATATTTTTAATGGCTTTATTTGGAGATGTTCCTGAGGATAACAGTGAAATGGGTTGCAGAATGTCTGCTTATTCTAGTAGGAGGGTCTGTACTAATGTTTTCACTATTTGGTGCAATTAAATAAACCGTTCAGAGTTTATCAGTTCTCTGGGCATTGTATGCTTATACGTCCCTAGAAGGGTGAGGGCTTAGACATCTTGGGTTCCTCTGTAAGTGTTGACTGAGCTTTAGAAACCCTTCAGGAAGTTGGTAAAAATGACAAACCCTAGCTATGTCTGTTTGAAAGGTTAACTCAGATTACTCTGAAGACTTCAACTCTGAAATGTGTGGTGTTGCTTGCTCTAAGAAAGGGGAAAAGGCAAAGGCAATTGCCATGAACTTCTAACACAGTATTAGGGTTGCACAGTTAAAATTACAGTAATAATAATAATGTTAGGACTTTGATATAAAGTTAATCTATATCTTTTACTCTATTGATTGTGGTTAAAAGCATGTGTGGCACCTTACTATGTAGTCAGTGGCCATCATCATATTGAATACTGAATTTCTTATGCTTCAAGTTTAACCTTAAAAAACTTCCAAGATAGTTTCTTTCAGATGAAATCATGTCTGTTATGGATGAGTTTTTGGTTTTCTGGTGCATGTGATAGGACACTTGTGTGGTACACTGGTTAACCATGCTGTAATACTTCATTGATTACGTTAAGTCTGCCTAGAGTGAGTGCTGGGCGTGCTGGGCATGCTTAGAGCTTTGCTGTGTTCGGGGACTAAGATGTTAGGTTTCCTGACGGCAGCAGCAGGAAAAGGGATACGTGCTTCGGTACTGTAACTCCTGAAAAGAAGGAATGAACATAACAAATAGCCTCCAAGTTCTCTCTTTTCCTATCATACGCATTTTTCATTTAAGCCTAATGAATAATGCTAAAAGGAGACTGAGGCAGCGAGCTTGTGTACTTCACTTGGAATTGAAAACACATTTATTGCAAGAAGCGCTATTGGCTACAGCAGGTAACATATCCCAGCTTAGTAACATTAAATACTATCCAGTGGTCATATGCTTGGCTCATACGAAGAGAAAAAAAGAGCTTCCTGAGAACTTTCACTTCATAGTTAACAATGTTTTCATTTAATTAATCAGAAAACCACTCTTCCATTAATTGAACATTATCTTATTAGCTAAACTCAGTCTTAAAATTTAAGTGCCTGCCTTTGATAGAACATATTCTTTACACTAAACTTATCAGAAAAGGAATAGTCTATATCCTGATTTCAAGCCAATAACTTGTTTCACTCAGCAATTAATAGCTTCCTGCTCTGGTGGGACAGAAATGGCAGTCAGGTAAAACTGCTGAATGCTCCTGATGAAAGGGAGGCTGCCAGTTGTGAGTATATATAAGGAAAAAAGGCTGGGAAATTTATTTAATTTTCTTTTTTCTTTCTCTGTGCCAGGAAGTTTTGCTTTTGTCTCTGGGGGAAGGAGGCATGTTTGTCTTCATAGATACAGGAGAGTGTTCTGTGCGGCAGAGATTTTTTTAGTAGTTTTCACGGTGAAAAATGCTACTGGTTGAGTCCCAGACTGTTGGCTTGTGAAGGTATGTTTTCCTGTGGGTGTGGAGGTGGGCAACTACCTGTGGTGCAACAAATGTTTGTGCTGGTTCTTCTTATTACTGTTGGTTTAGTGATACGTGATTTCCCAGTCTTGGTTAAGAAGTGTATTGAACAACTTGATTTTCCACTCTTTGGCAATCTTGTATTATCCAAAAGAATGCTGTGATGACCAGCTGAGTATTCTTAATGGATACATCCTTAGAGTGCTGTAATATTTCTTTTTTTTTTTTTTTTCTTCAGAAACAGTCCTCCAACAAAGCTTATCACTAGAAAGTGTTACCCTCTTCTAGTTGAATTGTCTAGTGTGGTGCTTACTTTGAAATTATCAGAGCTTTTGGCATTTACTTATGTATGACTTGATTCAGTAATAAAAAAATGTTAGAGCCTATTTTATAATGTTTAGAACCTTTTCATGCCTGTAATGCAGTAGACAACGGTCTTAAAATTTGTGAAGCATAAGTACTGATTGTTATTCCAGTAAAACACTATTAGTCGGTGCTGCTTAACAGACCGATTTCAGTCCTTTTTTTTTCCTCCTGCTTCTCCATAGAGAGATTTTAGTGGTGGTGGTTAAAAGGTTTCCCATGATAGAACAAAACTGGTGTTGTAGAAATTGCTTGCTAAACAAGGGTCTAGTATCTTTGGTAGTATATGTAAAGTAGACTTGCATAAAGCTCAGCTAAGAAGTTGGTCTTGGAATTTGCTAGGATTTCAGCTTTCTGGTATTCCTCATTGCACTCTCTCACAGTGCTGTGTGCCGTTGAGCTTCTAATGTGATAAACGTGTGCAAGTGCTCTGACTCTTCTCAGTTCCAGGAAAGGCCCAGTTATCTGTGTAGACATTAAGTGAAATCCGGAGAAAGCCATGACTTATTGTGGCAGTTGTATAGATAAGGTGAGTAAATGAAGAGAGAATTTGGGCTAGGATATTAGTTTACGACTCAGTTCCTCACAGAAAGCCTTAATGCTTTCCCTATTTTGTACTGAGGAGTGAGCTGATCCTGTGAACTCACATATACATGTGTAACGAATTGAAGATATCTCTTCTTTGTTGGTTTATGATGCTATGGAAGACTGGATTCAAACCATGATGTTAATAGTTAATGATGTCCTGAGTGAAGACGAGGCCTTTCAGCCGAGACTGGGAAAAACTTGAAAAATGAACCCAAACTTAACAAGGTACTCAGTGAAGAAATCTTCTTGCTTTGTGGTGTAGATATGAAGCAGCTTAAACAACTAATGCTGCATTTTTTTTTTATTTTTAATGCCTTCAACAGTACTTAGAAATGTAGGAGAAAAGATTTGTCGCTTTGGGAAGGCTTGAGACCTAAAGAGTGACAAATGATCTTAGTAGAGATTATAAAAGAATAATTCATGGTGCAGTGTGCTGAACTGAATACGTATGGCAGGCTGCAAATGCATTCATGAAACTTTCTTTTATCTTCAGGAAAGTCTTTCATGCTGTTCTGAATATGGATGATGATTACGTGGATCAGTGTATTTTGTTGAAATCTTAACTATGCTTTTGTTTTGTTGTAGGGTTTTTTTGTGTTGTTTGTTTGGTTTGGGGTTTTTTGTTTGTTTTTAATATGCAATATAATCACTAAATTAATTTCTCTGCCAAGACAGTAAGGATTCTTATGAATCTCATTGTAGCACATGCCATAGTTATTTTCTGGAGATCAAAGATGATGATCATTAGTTAAGCGTCTTTAAGCCTTAGTGAATTCCACACCATGCAAACAGTAAATGAGGAAGTGTCAGCAGTTGTCAGTGAATTCTTGCCGCTACAATCTATTGTCCTGGACTTACGTTTCAGCAGACGTCTGTGGCAATATAAGTTATGTATTTGATTCAATACTACCTAACAGTCTCTTGTGACCGAAAAGATAAACAGCTGTGCTGATAGCAAATTGTTCTGTATGTCTTGATCTCTTAATAACCCACTATTGTAAAACAGCTAATAAAAGGCACTAATAAATTATTTTCTTTCTGCAGTACAGAAACCAGATTTTCGAATATTTGTTTGCAGCACGGTGACTTGTCAATACCAGGAAGTTAAGTACCTACCTTTACTTTTTTTTTTACTCTGGTGCTTTTCTCTACAGTTGTCACAGAGGAATGTGTTCCCATTCATATATCCTCTGCAGCAATCTGTTAATAACAAAGCTAGAAAGCGTGCTTGCCATTGGTTTACTATGCTCTGTGAAAGTAGTGGGTGACAGCATGCACAACTACTGCCTAAAATGACATTTTTTGTCAGTCTGACAACTCTTGACTGCTTAAATAGTATTGAGGCCCTCCCTGCTGTGTTCCTACAGAAATGCTAGAAATCAGCCAGCTTTTGAATACTAAGAATATGGTTGTTATATGTGCCCATGTTGTCTTCTATCAGCTTTCTTTCGTTAAGGTTGTTTAATACTGCTTAATAGTGTTTTCAAAACTCTTACTCGTAAAATCATAGAGCTGGGTTAACATGTCTTGCTGCGGAAGGTACTGTCAAAAGTTAAATAAGATCTTTCATGTGTTTCTGTTGATAGGGTCACAGACCAGTTTATGTGAATAGGAAAATATGCCGGTCCAGCGATGTGATGGTCTCTCAAGATTCTTTTGCTGTCACATTTTACTCAGAATATATATGTACATGTATATTTAAAAAAACAATTCCTCTTCTGTTTGTATTTCCTGAAATGAAACCATTTATTAAGAGACCTTGAAAGGGAGCTAAAAACAAACGGCTCTCCTTTTCAGCTGCTGACTTTCCCTTACGGCTCTGCCGACTGTTCGTTTGTATCAGCTCACAAAACTTAAAAACTTCACAGCATTTGCTTGAAATAAACAACATATTGATCTGTGGTATTTTTTTAAAGTGATCTTTTCTGCAGGACTTGATTTTTCTTACTTTAAAAACTGTATGTTGAGGTCTTAATAGTATTGAATATGCCAACAGGACATCTGGATGTCCTTTGTGGCTGCCCCCTCCCTGGCTGTCTTCAAGGCCAGGCTGGATGAGGCTTTGAGCAACTTGGTCTAGTGGAAGGTGTCCCTGCCCATGGCAGGGGGGTTGGAACTGGATGATCTTTAAGGTCCTTTCCAACTCAAACCATTCTCTGAGTCTATGACATAGGCTAAACAAGGTGGAATGAGAAAGACATGTCTAACGAAATTCTTTGGTTTCTGTTGACTTACTATAGCGTGTTTAGAAGAAAGGTCTGGTCTAATGTGTTAAGTCTCTTTTGGAAGAGAGAGAGGCCTATTTAGTTAGCATAAAGGAAATAACCATGTAGAGAATTTTACAAACAACTGAAAGTGTCTAGTCTTGCTGCTACTTTAGCATCCCTGAAGTATAAAGTAGCTTAAAAAAAAAAAAAGCAGTTGACATGTCTCTGGGGGAACCAATATGTTTAAAGTGGATGACAATGAAATCTGCAGACTGACAGATATTTTTACTCAGCAGAGGGCTTTAGAGCGAGGAGGTGCAAGAATTTAAAAAGAAGCCTGCATGTCTTCCTCCCTGCGTGGTGTTATGAAAGTAAGTAGGATAATTTTGAAATGGCCTACAGTGGTAACTGTATGATATATCTCAACAGATTGAGATGTCACACGGTGGGTCTACTGAATATAAATTGTCAACATTGCATGTAATTCTGTGCCTTTTCTTGGAGCACGTAGTGTGAAAATGAGATGGCTAGGTGTCTAAATCATATAAATGACTATTTTGCCTGTCACCATTATAGATAAAAGCCAATAACAAAAAATTAAATAAATTACCTGAAATAGAATTTTAAATCAAATAACTTACCACTTTTGTATCTGTACTGATGACATTTATTAAAAGACCTCTAATAACACCATGCAGCAACTTATTGAAGCATGCTTTCCCAGCAGTACAGTAGGGAATGCTGTGGCTTCGACCCGTTACTGCTACCAGAATTTAAGACATGATTCTGTACCGGTTATTTTGGCAATCTTGCCCCATAGAGCCTCAAACATTTTAAAAAAACAGAAAGATATATGGCAACTGTAGCGTGAAAAATGAAGGCTGACCAAGTACAGATGCAAGACAGAGCTTTCACTTACGAAAATGGATATTCTCTGCTGCTGCTCAAAGATAGGATTCTCTGTCCCTTGAATAGGAATGCTTTGAGCAGATATTTTTCTTATCAGTTGTGTGCTACCCAGAGAAATTAAGTTGTAATCACACTTCAGAGACCCGATATCTGCTTGATAACAGGTGGAAGTTAAGCTTATGCTTCTTGTAAAGTTTTCAAAAGTTGGAGAAATGAAGTGAAAATACTTGGTTTTCTGTGTTTAACATATCTATTCTGATTAGTGTCACTTGTATGATAGAAACAGAAAGTAAAAGGCCTTTGGAATGTGCTTACCAACACCTAGAATCACAAATAGCTCAGATGTTTATCTTTTAACTACTTCTGCAATTCTGTTGATCTTTACTAAACTAGTGATGTAATTAAGCAAATGGTTTTTAGTATCCTTTAGTGATACAGGCCCAAAGTATCTGTTGTTTTTCATCTGTTTTTAATATCTATTTTACTTAAAATAATAAAGTGGGATGACTATTTTGATCTCTGCTCGTCTACTCATCCTCATACTGTTGCTTTTAATAGTGCCTTAAGATGTAACAGCTTGCGAAGAGAATTAATTGGGAACTTCTGACTGAATGTTCTCCATCACAATACAAATTTATGAAACGTACTTATCAAACCACTTTCTGTTTAAATTCATATTATGGATAATTATGTTTGGAAAACAAGACCTATTATAGGAAAGCTTTGTAATTTTGTGTCTTTAGGGACACAATCCAACCCCCCTGCCATGGGCAGGGACACCTTCCACTAGACCAGGTTGCCCAAAGCCTCATCCAGCCTGGCCTTGAAGACAGCCAGGGATGGGGCATCCATAGCTTCTCTGAGCAATGTGTTCCAGTGCGTCACCACCCTGTCCGTGAAGAATTT
>NW_010245426.1:0-8889 GCF_000690775.1 Eurypyga helias | reverse complement strand
CAGTATCCTCTCTTAAGATAGTCTATGCCAAGGATGCACAGGGCATCTGAGCCAGTCACAATGGGGTGCTTTTGCCATTCCTTCCCAGTCTGACTTATTTCAGCCTCCAAGACAGTCAGTTGTTGAGATCCCCCATTGACTTCAGAAGTACTAGTGGGTTGTACCCCTGTCCCGGCCTGGTTATCCTGGCAAGGGTCAATATCCTTCTGATATTGAGGGCTCCACAGCTGGACGCAGCACTCCAGGTGGGGTCTCACCAGAGCAGAGTAGAGGGGCAGAATCATCATTCAGGCCACTGTAGTCCACTGTCAATCTCCATTCTCCATCAGACTTAACTGGCCAGATGGGGCTGTTAAAGGATGAGTGGGTTTTGCTGGTCACCCCTTGGCTCTCCAACTGATGAATCAGCGTCTGGATGGGAAGCAGAGTCTCGGTTGGTACGATATTGTTGCTGGTGCACTGTTGTGGTAGCGATTGGCACCTGTTGGTCTGCAACCTTTAGCAGTCCCACAACAGAAGGGTCCTGTGAGAGACCAGGCAAGGCAGACAGCTGCTCACTGTCCTCAGTCTCTATAGCAGCTATCCCAAAAGCCCACTGGTACCCTTTTGGGTCCTTACAGTATCCTCTCTTAAGATAGTCTATGCCAAGGATGCACAGGGCATCTGAGCCAGTCACAATGGGGTGCTTTTGCCATTCCTTCCCAGTCTGACTTATTTCAGCCTCCAAGACAGTCAGTTGTTGAGATCCCCCATTGACTTCAGAAGTACTAGTGGGTTGTACCCCTGTCCCGGCCTGGTTATCCTGGCAAGGGGGAGATTCACTGTTGTACCCAGAGTGAAATTAAGACACAAATGAGCTCAGATGCCACTAACAAAGAACTTTATTTTTGTTGTAAGAAAATAGTGATGGGAGAGAGAAGAAATAGAAAAGGGGGAAAATTTAGCAAGCAGTCGGGCTAGAATTTTAAGAGGTAATCACCACCATGGATCCAGCGGTGTCCCATTGGTCCGTAGTCTTTGGTGGTGTTCTGGCCCGGTTATCCCGGGAAGGGGGAGATTCGTTGTTATACCCAGAGTGAGATTAAGACACAAACAAGGTCAGATGACACTAACAAAGGAGTTTATTTTTGTTGTAAGGAAGTAGCGATAGGAGAGAGAGAAAATAGAAAAGGGGGGAAAATTTAGCAAGCAGTCGGGATAGAATTGTAAGAGATAGTCACCCCCATGGATCCAGCAGCGTCTTGTTGGTCCGTAGTCTTCACTGGGGAGGGTCCCTCATCGCGGTTTGGTCTCAGTCTTTTATAGGGTATTTGTTTGACTCCTGCGCACGCACGCTCTCAGTAGCTGATCCCATGGGGTGCACAGGACCACTATGTGACCAGTTGCATGCTTTTGGCTTTAAGTGGCTTCAGGCTTGGGGGTCCTCTGTGTCTGGATCCTGCATGAAGCGATGTGATTGTTCTCTGTCCTTGGTCAGAACTTGTCTCCAGAGGCTATTTGCTTCCTATCTGTTCAGTAGGCCATTTGGCCCTTACCTATTCAGGCCTTCAGGCAATCCCTGCTCTGCCAAGCCACCAGGAAGTTTCACAACTTTGTCAGCAAGCTTTGAGACAACTCAAGATAAAGTCTCCCACACCACCTTGTGGCTCAGAGCTTGTTGCTTCTTCTGACATGGTGGTGGAAAGGTAGAGAAAATAGTCAGATGTGGAAAAGAGCATAGTTTTATACAGTCTTCACAACTAAAGGTTTAGGCCAATATGCTGCGCAGATATGTTTAACATCACCATTAGGTAAAGCAGTTAAAAACTGCATATTTGAGACTGTGCGTTGGATCAGTTGTATAAAACATGAAACGAATAACAATAATGCAACAACACAATACATAAAACAGAACGCGCTTGACCCATGGGGCACCTGGAAGCCACCAAGAGAAGGGATCAAATTTCCAGCCCTTCCAGGTTTGAACAGGGACATGAGCCAGTTTCCGTATTCCTGAAGTGCTATTGTCAATTTCACACGGCAATTAGAGTAATTCAGTTTCCCACAGACACCCCCTTCTTTGGCTAGTAGGTAATCGAGAACCATACCATGTTGGAATATTGTCTTTTGCATCTGAGTGGCCTGATCTGCCAATAAATCCAGGGCATGAGCCATTTCATCAGTAATAATTTCAAGGACAGCTTGTAATCTGATGATGCAGTTTGTTATAGATGGGTTCTCGGGCACCACTAACACAACAAGATGTCGAAAAAGGACAAAAAGTTTCACTTTTGGGTAAATAAATTCCCCATAGGACTGGATGAGAACTTAGACAAAGCAGAAAGTGGACATTCAGCTGCAGACCAGGAACTTGATGGCATTTTCAGCACAGAGTGCTTAGATAATGGCAAGGAACATTATCCTTATATTAACAGAAAACGATTTAGACAAAGCAAATGAAGACAAAGCCAACAGACACCTCTCTCCAAACTTCAGGATGAAGATATTCTTCACAAAAACAGAAGACCTGTCCAATTCAGAGGCCAGCAGCTCAACCTCTGCAACACCAGATGTCAGTGACAATGAACCCGATTATCATAGATACTCTTGACACCACCAACTCTGATCCAGAGAATGAACCTTTTGATGAAAATCAGAAGGCCGTAACTACGAGGATTGTACAAAGAATCAGGGTTCACTTCTGTCTTTTCTCTAAACTGCAGTTTGCATAAAATTTGAAGTGTAAGCAAAAGTCAGGAATTTAGCCATTTCTAGTAGTGTCCTAACTCAATATAATAGGAATCTCTCTCTGTTTGTAACTCTTGCCAGTTCTTGCAATTTAAAGAATTGCTGAGACTGAAATCCATTGCAGATATTTTGGAAGAATAGGTGAAAATCAAAGAAGGGAATTATTTTTATCCATTCTAGCTAAATGGTAGGTCAAATCTGTGGTTATATTATTTGAAATTTGGTTGTTTATGTTGACAGCAACTATAGCATAAAAATAAAATCAGCAAAGTCAACTTTATAAAGAACACAAATGTCAAATAAAATACTTTCCATGTATCTCTGAACAATGCATGAGGGTAAACTTTACAGTGAAACCATGCAATCAAACTATTGTTCTTCTAAACTTTCCCCTCCTTATACGTTCCTTTATCCTAGCAATTAATGTAAATCTTTCAGACAACCATTTACAGAGATATTGCTTAAAATAAATTTAACTACCATCCATCCAAATATCTTGCATGATGAAGAGCACAGCACAGTTCACAACCTTTTTTTCCTTTTTTGTAGAAACTCCAAACTACCCAGCCCTTTCAGTTACTTTAGTCACCATGTATATGCTGTACTGCTTCAGTATAACAAATCTTTCTTTTTCCGTAGCAGATTTAATGAAACTACCTATCTGTTCAGTAGGCCATTTGACCCTTACCTGTTCAGGCCTTCAGGCAATCCCTGCTCTGCCAAGCCACCAGGAGGTTTCACAACTTTGTCAGCAAGCTTTGAGACAATCGACTCAAGATAAGGTCTCCCACAACTGCTTTATAGCTTGATGGCATGAGGGTACGCTGCGCACCCGAGTCTACTAGAGCTCCATACTCCTGCAGCTCTGATGTACCAGGCCATCGAATCCATACAGTCCAGTAAACACGGTTGTCCCTTTCTTCTACCTGGCTGGAGGCAGGGCCTCTCTAATACTGATATGCCTCACTCACATTGTGGAGAAACAGATTATTGTTCATGTCAGATCGTCCATCCTGTTTGGATATGGGAGCAGCAGTCTCCTGGAAGAATCCCCACTGCTGAATTTTTTTCCCCTTTAAATTCACATACTCATTCCTCTAAATGTGAGGTAGGTTTTCTATCCCACCTCCTCATGTCCTCTCAATGGTCATGTAGGTAAAACAACAGGGTACCCCAGGATGGATACCTGCTGTATTCCATTCTTTGAGCAGAGGAACGCTTACTCCTAATAGCAGAGATACTGGCTCGCACAGATGAGGAGCAGAACATCTCTCTGAATTGCTGAAACTCCTGGGACAGTTTCTCTACAGCCAAGACACAGGCCTGTATGGGGGAAGAGACACTTTCTTCATATTCCCGGAACTGGCAAATCATCTCGTCCACTGTCAGTGCCTCATCCTTTTTCTGAGTTATTATTGCAGGCACACTGGCATACGAGTACGGCGCACTCCGCATTGACTTCTGTGTGGGCTGCGTGCATTGAACTTCATCTGGATTGGTGGGTGTTCGCGAATTGTTCAGGTCACGATAAACTATCTCCAGCACTGCTGGTTCCCTCAGGTACTGGATACTTTCTTCCATGGTGGTCCATTTGCCTGGCTGATGTGGCACACTTTCTTAAAAGGATACCTTTCCTTCACGTTTGTCAGGAGTCATCTCCAGAGGCTTACATTTTGTCCTTCTTCCAATTGCTTTGTTAATGCCCCTTTCTCTAGCAAGTGACCCCAACTGCTTGGCTTTGGGGGTCTCCAGGAGATAACTCACGAAGTACCAGAGTCCTGACAATATTAGATACAGGTACGGGGTTCCTCCCAATATCAGCAATACATCAGACAGCCTAACAAAACCCTTCAACCTGGTTCAAGCATGTAAGATCAGGATAGTAAGGAACACATAAGGCGGTAGATCCCACCGTTCTGTGAGCAACAAGAGCCCAGAACTCAACATCTTGATCAGCCACCACCACATGCTATACCAGATACTTACCACGTGCTATTCAGATCTGTTCTTATCTCAACTGTCTCCCACCTTGGGTGCCAAAAAGAACTGCCATAGTTTAGCCTTATCTGGCAATTAAATACCACTCATCTGCTCCCTTACCACCCCACTTCCTCCCACACTGGAGGGGAGGTGGAGGAAAAGACAAGGAAGCTCATAGAAGTTGAGGTAACAACAATTTAATAATTGAATATAAATTAAAATTATAGTGATACTACTAATAATAAGTAATGAAAATAATAGCAATTAGAACATATGAAACAATAGCTCACCACCTACCAACTGACACACAGCCCAAGAAGTGAGAATTCAAGCCTGAGAGCCCATGGAGCCAGAGCCCCAGGGCGACAACCATGAAACACTGTGAATATGCAAAACATTTTTGAGTATAGTATTTGTATTGTACTCGTCAAGGTTTTGATGACACGAAAAGCTAGATCATGACTCTGCATCTGGACAATCTGCAAAAGAATAACCGACGGATTTGTAATCTACATGTGCTGCTAGATTGTCACGTGAATCTTCCGAAGTCAAGAACTGGGTGCATCTTCAGTACTTATTTAAAAAAAGGCACAACACTGGGCTGAAAGGGGCTCAGCAACGAAACCTGAACTTTATATCAACTCAGCAAAAGGTACCACGGTGTATCATATGTACGAGAATCTTAGTGAGAAATGAAACATTTGAACCAAAAGTAGGTTCACTTTTATTCAGGAGTGACCACCTCGTCTTCCTGGAGACCACATCAGCATAATGGGACAACTGTACACCCACTTCACTGCTTCCTGGCAAAGTGGAAAGAGAGGGGCTGGGATAACTAAGAGTACAGGGCAGAAGGAAGGAGGAAGTGAGACAAGTAGGTCTTGTATGTAAGTGGAGCTTTCAAACTGAGATATTTTCTAAGTTGGCTGAAGTTTAAAAGGATGCAGCCTCTTAGATTCCAGCATGGACAAGAAAAACAGTTTGTCTGCAGTTAGGACTGCTAAACTTGATCCGTGAACCTGCCTTGTAGCTTATCTTGAAACGACAGCCATTTGGAGCGACGCGGAAAGGACCTGCTGCCGGTAGATACCGTAATGTTGGCTTACCCCTGATACACCCAGGTGTAGCTCTGCCTGCGAGGCTGCTGCAGTCAGCTCAGTTGAGGCTCACCCACAGAATGGGGGAGAGGACCAGGAGGAGGCTGCCACTGCTGAGTTAGGAGGCTGCTGCCTTGTGCATGCACTATCTCATCCTAACTTCTTGGTGCCTTAAAGCGAATACGGCACTCTTCAGAAGGTTTTAAGAGCTGAAGAGCTTTTGGGAGGTAGAGGAGACAGGGAAGCTGTTGTTATACCTGGAGGGAAAAGATACTTAGCTGTGCTTTTAAGTGTTAAACTCTCCAGTTATTCTGTATTAACCATTAACCTTGAACGCACAGTAGGATGCTAGTTTTGTAGTATCCTTATTTCTTTTTATTGCTTATTTTCCTTGTTCTGATCAGTTTATTATTTCCCCTGTGCAGGTTTGCCATGTGGAAATTTGTGTAATGTGAGAGCTTAAGTTGGAGTAATCTGAATGTAGAGGAATTAAAAAGTAATAATTACGTCAGAGTCTTACATCTGAACTTCAGTCTCTTGGGGTCATCTCCATTTGTTTAACTTGCACAAAGTGCTGTGAGAAATCCGACAGTTTGCTAATTTTGCTGATGGATACTAACTATCTTTAATTTGCAACTAGGGAGAAGGTAACTGAAAGATGGAAAATGGACTTCTAATGAAACCTTAAGCAGTGTTTTATAATTATTCTTGTGAGTCTGAGTACTAGGGATGAAAGTGCTGTGGGAAATGATGAGGAGAAGCTGCTACACAGGCTGCAAGAGCTTCAGGGAAGAATCTGACTAAAAGCGCAGGAAGCACCTGTCAAGAGTAGTGACTGCAGGACTGAAGGGGTTGATGGAGTTAAACAAGACCAGAGTTGACTTTTACTTGAGTTCAAAGACATGGGAAGGCAGAAGAAAATACAGCTATTTCGTTTATTATTTGAGAAAGAGGCTGATGTTGGACGTCAGGGTGCAAAAATTAGGGCACATGTAGAGGCATATAAAATGTATGTAGAAAGCAGCATAAAAAGTCCAAAGCCACAGAATTGTATTCAGAAGTTGGAGGTGGCAGAATTTGTTTAGGTTCAGAAGAATATACTTCAGTGTTTTAATGGTAAAGAATTTTCTAAAAGGAATCTCGAATTTTTTTTTTTTCCCCCCTGATGTCTGATACAATTGAAGAACAAAGGCTATATGTGTGTCAAACATTAAGAAATATTTGGTCAGTTTAATGTCTCAAAAGAGAGCAGTTAAATATGGGTCACCAGTTAAATATGGGACACCATTTAGGTCATGACTATGGCTGTTGTAGTTGCGCAGGCTGAAGTAGAGCTGTTCAGTCTCGTTCCTCAGCCCTCAAGGTAATTACCCGTAAGACGGTTCCTCTGCCTTAAAATTCCTGTTGCTCACTAGATCATGTTTTAAGCAGGTGAAAAACCAAACTAGTCTAGTTCAGACGGTTTTAGCTAAGTTGAGAAAGCAAATGAAGTTAAGTTCTGGAATTAAATTGTGTTCTGAGTTAATATGGAAAAAATATTTGGTTTCTTTTCAGTAGTTTGTAGGAAAGTGAATAGAAAGGCTGCTTGCTTTTCCCCCCTTCCCCCCCAATTTATTTGAATACTTGATGGAGTACTGAATTATCACAAATGAATAACCTCCAATTTTTCTAGGCATTTGGCATAGCTGCTGATGAAAACTTTGTTATCACCACAACAAACAGGAAGGAAATTACAGAAGACAACTTCAGTAAGTATCTTGGATGGCAAAATAAATACAGTTGTTTCTTATATTTATTGTAGAGACTGTGTGATTGTTCATACTATGACATGTACTAATTAACTGGAGGTACAAATCCTGTAATAGTTTGCCAAGAATTGTTACAAAATTGACTTCCACAAACAAGTTTTTAACAACTACTTGTTAGCATGATGACAGTTATACAAGGTAATTTTTTTACATTCCATTGCAAATTATGTAAATTATAGGAAAAAATGGCATGTACATAGTTATCACCTGAGAAAACTTGCATTATTAAGCTTGGAAACGTAAAAAGATTTTAAATTAATTGTTAGGATGCTGAGCAGTCAGTGCCCAAAATAATGCCAACATTACCTGAGGCTACACCTGTACTGGTTTTGATAGAAGTTCCCTGATACAGTGCTCTTCAATATACTTTATATTTCATCTTCACTGTAGATGACCTTGTTCAAGATGGAGTTACTTTATATCTGCTAC
Source organism: Eurypyga helias (assembly GCF_000690775.1). Classification (NCBI taxonomy): domain Eukaryota; kingdom Metazoa; phylum Chordata; class Aves; order Eurypygiformes; family Eurypygidae; genus Eurypyga; species Eurypyga helias. The sequence continues at coordinate 848 of NW_010245426.1, read as the reverse complement.
AGTCAGTTGATCAAACACTGCTTTTGGCGACCAAGGAGCGAATTGACTTCCTGCCCCACTATGATACACTTGTCAAAAGTGGCATGTATGAGTACTATGCCAGTGAAGGGCAAAATCCATTGCGTAAGTACTTGCCAAAATAATCTTGCCTAAATGGCGTTTATATGACTATAATGTGGTTATGAGCAACTTAGCTTTTAGTTACAGCTGGGGAAAAAATAGTGTCTTTAATTAATTTTTCTTTTACAGTATGTTCTTCATAACAATTTTTCTTTCAAAAATGGCTCAAAATAACTGTGTAAGAATCCAGATTTACAGATGTACCTCCTCACATACTTCTTTAAGAAGTTTGAATATTTTAGAAGTAAAATTACTTTAGTTTTGATGATAAACTTGGGGATGTCATCCAGACAGGTCATCATTTGTGTTACCAGGTTTTTGTCTCCCATACTTAGAATAGACTTTGATTTTGAATTTGGTGAACAGTTTTTGTATAAGCTACCATAGAATTTTTTGTGCTCTCCCACCTGTAGTTCTACAAGACTTAACTTGTCAGTGAAAACAAGTATTTCTTTTAAAAGCTGCTGCTTTTTTTTTTACCTGTCTGGTATATTAAATATATAACCAGCATTTTGTATTGTTTTACTGAAAGAAAATAATTTCTGATTAGGAATTCTCTGAAAATTCTGTCTGTGGCTATGATTACTTCTGAAGTTAGAACATCTTAGGTACAGCAGGCTCAAAATCGTACAGAAAAAAATGCAGACATCAAGACTCAAGCATTATACCATTCCCACAGCAATTTCTCTTTCAAAACAATCTCAACAATGTCGTGGTTTAACTCCGGC
>NW_010245425.1:0-36397 GCF_000690775.1 Eurypyga helias | reverse complement strand
AGATTATTGATAAATATACTGAACAGAACTAGCCCCAGTTCTGAGCCCTGGGTAACATCACTTGTGACCGGCTGCCAACTGGATTGAACTCCATCCTTGTCATAGAAGGGGGATCAGGTTAGTCGAGCAGGACCTGCCTTTCACAAACCCATGCTGACTGGGCCTGACCACCTGGTTGTGCTGTACATGCCTCAGCACTGAGGTCAGACTGTGACAAGCCTATTACAGTTCCCCAGATCCTCCTTCCAGCCCTTCTTATAGTTGGATGTCACACTTGCTAACCTCCACTCCACTGAGACTTTCCCGGTTACCCAGGGACTTCTGATAGATGATGCAAAGTGGCTTTTTTGGGACCTCTTCCCGCTCCCTGCTGTAGCCTGCTACCACTACGCTGCCACATAAACCCAATACAACCTGATACAATTGGCCTCTGCCTATTGATCCAGCCTGTCCAGGTCCCTCTGAAGAGCCTTCCTACTCTCAGGCAGATCAACACTCCTACATAACTTGGTGTCATCTGCAAACTTACTGAGCGTGCACTCGATCCCTTCATCCAGATTATTGATAAAGATACTGAACAGAACTAGCCCCAGTTCTGAGCCCTGGGTAACATCACTTGTGACCGGCTGCCAACTGGATTGAACTCCATCCTTGTCATAGAAGGGGGATCAGGTTAGTCGAGCAGGACCTGCCTTTCACAAACCCATGCTGACTGGGCCTGACCACCTGGTTGTGCTGTACATGCCTCAGCACTGAGGTCAGACTGTGACAAGCCTATTACAGTTCCCCAGATCCTCCTTCCAGCCCTTCTTATAGTTGGATGTCACACTTGCTAACCTCCACTCCACTGAGACTTTCCCGGTTACCCAGGGACTTCTGATAGATGATGCAAAGTGGCTTGGTGAGCACTTCTGCCAGCTCCTTCCATACCCCTGGGTGGATTCCATCCAGTCCCAAAGACCTGTGTGTGTCTAAGTGGGGCAGCAGGTCACTTACCCACAATCCAATGAGAAACGGTATTTCATTCTGCTCCCCGTCACTCTCTACCATCACAAGGGGCTGGGTGCCTGGAGAACAACTGACCTTACTATTAAAGTCAAAGAAGGCATTAAGTACCTCAGCCTTTTCCTCATCCTTTGCCACCATGTTCCCCCTTGTATCCAGTGAAGGTTGGAGATTCTCCTTAGCCCTCCTTTTGTTGCAAATGTATTTTTAGAAACATTTTTTATTGTCTTTTATGGCAGTAGCCAGATTAAGTTCTGGTTGGGCTTTGGCCCTTCTCGTTTTCTCCCTGTATAACCTCACAACATCCTTGTAGTCCTCCTGAGTTGCCTGCACCTTCTTCCAAAGATCATAAACTACTTTTTTTTTCCCCCTGAGTTCCAGCCAAAGATGAGTTCAGCCAGACCAGTCGTCTTTCCTGCCAGGTTGTCTTTCGGCACATGGGGACGGCCTGCTCCTGCAACTTTGATATTTCCTTCTTCAAGAACGTCTAGCCTTTCTAGACTCCTCTGCCCTTGAGGACTGCCTCCCAGGAGACACTGTCAACCAGTCTCCTTAAAAGGCCAAAGTCTGCCCTCTGGAAGTCTCAGGTAGCAGTTCTGCTGACTCCTCTCCTTACTTCTCCAGGACTTTGAAACTACTGTTTTGTGATTGCTGTGCCCAAGATAACCTCCAGCTGTCACATCCCCCACCAGTCCTTCTCTGTTCACAAATCACAGGTCCAGTGGGGCACCTTCCCTAGTTGGCTCGCTTGCCAACTGTGTCAGGAAGTTTTCTTACACACACACCAGGAGCATCCTGGGCTTTTTCCTCTCTGCTCTATTGTGTTCCCAGCAGACATCTGGTAAGTTGAATTCCCCCATAAGAACAAGGGCTAGTGAGTGTGAGACTTGTCCCAGCTGCTTATAGAATATTTCGTCTGCCTCGTCATCCTATTTGGGTGGTCTGACAGATTCCTGCCATGATACCTGCCTTGTTGGCCTTTGCCCCGATTCTTACCCCTAAGCACTCAACCCTGTCATCACCATTATTAAGGTCTAGACAATCAAAACACTCCCTAACATACAGACTACCCCATTGCCTCTCCTTCCTTGCCCGTCCCTTCTGAAGAGTTTATAGCCATCCATCGCAGCACTTCACTTAGGCGAGTAGTCTCACCATTTTTCCATGATGGCAACGATAGCATGGCTTTCCTGCTGCACAGTGACTTCCCGCTCCTCCTGTTTGTTGTCCATGCTGTGTGCATTGGTGTAGGTGCACTTCAGTTGGATTGCTGATCCCTGCCTTTTGGGGGACAGAAGCCCTAATTCCTACATGACCTTTGGTGGGCACTTCTGTGGTTTCTAACACATCAGTAGCCCTTGTATCTCTGCTGCCGCATGGAACTCCATGCTCTGCCTCCACTGAGATGGCATACCAAAGGGCGTTGCTATGACTATCCCTCAGACATTGGCGTGCAGCCACCAGGCTTATCTCTAGGGAGCCTGGCTTTATCCCCTTCAAATCTTTGTTTAGACTTGCCACTTTCAGAGCGCCTCTCCAATGCATCACTTTGGATTATCATTCTGTCTTAAGTGCTTACAAATTCAGTATTGTTGCTGATTTAAAGCAATTATCTTTGATTGGCTCTATCTGATGCTTTCAGTAGATGTAGTGCGGAGCCATACAGTATTCTGTAAGAAACAGCTTCACAGTTTGATACTGAATGTTAGCTGATAAATAAGGGTGATTTTTCAGTTACCTTTACACCACAGACTCTTTGTCTCACCATTGGCAATGTCATGTAAGGCAGTGTTAGGTTTTTAGTCTATTTCATTTACTTCATATCTACCAACTCAAAGGTCATATTTAACAACAAGGAAATGAAGTTGTTCTAGTATGTTATGTTCTCATTAATCAATGTTTTTGATTTGTAATATCTAGTAGATAGTTATATTGTTTGTCTAAAAGACTTGCTCTAGTATTCAGTATCTTTTTTAAGTTTAATTTCTGATTCTGCAGACTCTCTCTTTCGGAAAAACATATGCCAAGAAAAAAATTCCTCTTCTGGGATTTTATTCTCTTGTGTCTTTGCAAAGATGATTGCTAACAGTACAGAGACTTCTTCAGCTAGTTCTGGACACTCTTGTCTGAATATACAGAACATCAGATTTTGGGTACCTTGCAGCAAAAAGCTTAAAACATGAGGCCAAATTGTCATCATCTCACTAATTGTCTTCCTGCATTGTATTAATGTTGTCAGCATAAAGCAGAACTTTTCATTGATTTTCAAATGTCATGGAAGTAAAACTGAGAGGTTCAAACACCTGCAGTTAATTTCGTTGAAACAACTAAACTGCTTCCTTTGTTATTCATAGTAGTGTCTTTTCTTTCGAAAGAGAAAAGTTTTTTGCATGTTACAAGGTATCAGAGATATGAATAACATGATTAGTATCTGGGAAGTCAACGATCACATAGGTTACCAGGGAGCAGAAGATAAGATTCCATAGTGCTTTCAGGTGCCCTGATGAACTGTGACCTGTATTCTGAAATTGTGCTTTTTGAAAGTTCCTCAGTTTCATTCTCAAGCTCCTAAAAGCTCAATTTCCCCCACTTCTTAGCAAGATTTAGGTTCTTCTGTTATTCTGAGTATGTTTTAGAATTCTTACCACTTCACAATGGTAAAAATAAGAATGAATTTGGGGTGGGCTGGGGCTGGGTGGAAGGTTTTTTTTAAGAGTTCAGGTTGAGAAATAAATTGAAGAAGCTAAGTGGTGAGATTTCAAACTAAAAAAAGAAAACACTCCCAGTCAGCACTGGAGTTGTTTATGCTTTGTTGTATAAAGGTTTGCTGTTGTAGTGATAGGTGGGCTTTTCCTTTGGTAGTTGCTTTCTGGCTGCATTGTTTTGTTCCTTCTTTTGTTAACAATTTTACTTCAAAGTATCATAACATACATAATTGTTGTTCAATAGGCTGTTGATTGGTGGAGTGTTGGTGTTCTTATGTATGAATTATTAACTGGAGCATCACCATTTACAGTTGATGGAGAGAAGAATTCCCAAGCAGAGATTTCTAGGTAAGATTCAGAACAATAAAGTATATATGCTTGCTCACGAAGTGATGCTTATGCTGTAATACAAGTTTTGTGAGAGTTTTAATCTAAAATTTAGGAAGAGCGCTACCAGGTGCTATCTTAGAGTCTCCAGTTCTGTTTAACAGAATGACATCTGGAAGCAGATACCTCAGCAAGTTATTGAAATAATACAATTGACCTTTACAAAAGACCTGTTTTGTTTAAACTACAGTGGGACTACAGCATTGTAGAGTCATCCCTGTTGCATGTTTACTGTTGAAAAGCAAGTCGAATGAAATAGGAAATGACATGTAAATAGAATTATCACATTCAGAATTGGCTTCTAGGTCTCTATCAGAACAGGAAACTTAAGAGGGCCACTAGAAAAAATACGTGGCAGAGGGTTTTTTTTGTTTTAACAAAATAAAATTCTGAACTTCACCCTGTTGGTGTATTCTGATGGAGTTAAAACTTAAATTAACTCTGAAGTTTTGTTGATTGCTTACTTATGCTATGTCTGAATTGGTAATTCTGACTCACAAGATTTACTAAATAGAACTCTGAATTAGTTGCAAATTTTTTTTGAGAGAACATTGACCTGAATTTTACAAATAGTTTTACCCAAAAACTGAGAAACTTCTTATGTATGTATTCTGCAGGATTTGACTGTCTTTTGGTAGGTCCTTATGTGTTGTTTAATATCTTAATCGTTCTAGTAATTTAAGACTAAATTCAAAGCTGAGAAATGGCAAGGTTGCCAACATCCCTCCTCTGATGGCAAATAACCTGATTTCTGATCTAACTGTAGGTGTAGGAAATTTACGGTGTTATTGATCAATATACTTTTGCTCTAGTTGGTGTTTATGCTACGTATTTACAGACAGGGAATCCTGTAGTCTTTCATCTTTCATCATTTTGATAATTTTATAAGGTAAATTCTTACAGTTTTCTTTAAATAAACATATTCCTTAGTATTTCTGTTTCCTAAAAAAAGCCTTTTCTTAACTCTGCTTGTGTTGTTCTTTCTTGCATATGGACAATTTATGCCTGTTCATGTTTCAAGAGGATCTTGTTTAAGAGAAGCAGTAATTCACCATCTGAACAAAAAGATATTCCTTCCTTTTTTTCTTGGGTTCCTCTTCTTGATGCTAATGGTGGACAGATCTCCTTCCTTCTCCTTTTCTGTCATTTCCAACTGATAAGCCCCTAGTTCAGAGCTGAACTCTCGTTAGTCCCAACTACATGACTGCATTTCAGACTTGATTTATCTGTCTTTTTGTTAATTTAGTGCTCATAAGACCCATGGTTTCTGAATCCTTTCTGTTCATTTCTGTGCTGGATGACATCCGTTTTGTGTGTTTGCAGTTTATTTTGTAATGAATGTTGTTCTTTTTAAGAGCGTGGCTGAGCATAATGAGAACGTTGCTGTGTTCTCTGTCCTGGCTGCTGTACTGAGTCAAGTGAAACCTTCTGGGGAGTGGTGGTTGCTGCATGCCTTGGGGAGCAGCGGGAGTGTTCGGGGCTTTCCCCAGGGGAAGGGTAGAGGAGGCAGAACAGATGGGAGATACCAGCGGGCTGTGGTGCTCCTGCAGCCCAGGCAGAAGGTGAGAAGAGTAGGGAGCAGAAGTACATCTCAGAAGATGAAAAAAAACCCTTTTTGAAGCATTGAAGGGGACTGTGTAGAGTTGTGCTGCAACTTGGGAAGCTGTTGATCTACTCCCTTGGAGGCGTGCCTAAAAGAACTGATACTCCCTTCCCAACACATTAGCCTGTCAAATTTAGAAATTCTTGGTACCGTATTAATGGATTTTCAGAAATACTCTCCTTGCATTTATCTCTGGCAAGAGTACACTGAGCTCTTTCAAGAAATAAGAACTGAGTTTTCAGTACCTGTCTTTATCCTAAGCCTGTCTAGTTTAGCAGTTATGACCCTTATTTCCTTTTTTCTTTCATAATTTTGTCACTGAGGATACATTTGCAATTTATACTTACTGTTTTCTTTAATTGTTCATTCTTTCAATTGTATGTGCAGCTCTTTTTATAAAGTCTTCTGTTGAATTAGGATGCAGACTAGATAATCTTACACCTATAATTAAATAGGTTCCAAATTCTCTCTGTGACTATCTCATCTTTATAGTTTCATTTCCTCTGTAAACTGATGAAAAACTGAATTGCAGATAACTTCATCAGATATTTACAGTTGCCATTGGAAATAACTAGCATTGGCACAGAGATGAGTTGGTACAAACTCCTTCTTGATGGCAAAGTTATTCTAAACAAAGATTTTATTCCCTAACCTAAATATGCTTTAACTTGCCAGTTGCAGCAGACTCAGAGAATTCAGATTTCTTAGTCACAAGCCCTGAAATCATAGTTCCATGGCCTGTGATTTTTCTGAGTTTAAGGAAAAAGGTAGTTTTCTAAATATATCCAGGTCCTTCTTTTATTTTCACCTAGGTGGGAAGTAATCTTAGATCTAATTTTAGATCATTTTATTCCCTTGTGTAGTACAATGGCTATCTGCTGTTAATTTTGAGCCTGAAGTTTTGTTCTGAAATATCTCTAATGGACAATTCAGTTCTTCTGTCAATTACTGTGTAGTTTGTATCTTTTTACTCTTTCTGATGAGAGATTGTGTTCAATTTTCTTATCATAACCTGTTTGACAACACTGTGGGCTTCTCTTTCATGGCAATTGCAACTTAAGTAAGTGATAATTCTATTTACATGTCATACTTTCCTTATGTCTTTTTCTGAAGACCCCTTTTGTTCACATAGGTTATTAAACTTGATTTTAAAAAAGTAACAGAACTGTTCAAGTATCTCTCCTTTTCCAGTATGCTCTCTCCCTTTTGTTCTTTTTTATTTCCCAAATCTTCCTTTCATTTTTGAGAATTGTGGACTTCCATTGCTGCAAGAGCCGTGGATGGGACCCATCCTGCAAAAACATAGTCAGGGCTGGGTTTGATTACAAACCCAGTGAGTGAACTGCAGACTTGAAAGGCAGACAAATACATTTTATGGTGTTGACTTTTGAGGGTCTTGTCTTATGTACAGTGATTAAAAATGAACAGCAAGGTTTTGGAACATTATTTTCCTGCTGTGCAGCAGCTTAGAAAATCTTACCAGCTTATGGGTTATGAATTGGTAGATACCTGTCTTTTTGTAATCTGCAGAAGCATATGATGCCATATTAGCATACTAATAGCAGCCTATGCTTTGTTTGACATAGTTGGTTAGATTTTATTTAAATTTCATGTAGGATGGCTGAAATTTAACCATTGGTTAGGTGCTATCAAGGTACTTTGTCCATGATTCTGCAAGAACCCTTCTCTTGATAAAACTGTTGGAAAGATGCATAGCAGGAATATACTGAGATTTCCTTCTTTATTCTGTCTGTGAAGACTCCAGTGGTTGCTAGATCTCTTAAAGGACAGAGCGATCATTAAATCCAACTTGTAATTTGCATGGTTTCATCCTAGAGCTTAATATCTGTCTACCTAGAATATATAGCATTTATATGCCAAGAGGGGAGTCCAGAGTCCAAGAACTGATAGACAGTAATGTAATGACAGGTAGCAATAAGTTTGGAAATCTCTGCCACGTGAAGGAAACCATTTGATGCTAGACAGTGTTAATCACATCACATCAGTGACTGCCTACAGAGCAGTTGAACCTTTCACAAAAGCAGATGGTTTTAAGAAAATCACAAGAATTGCATCAAGGTCTCCCAATTTACCTAGAACTGGGGATGCACATACAGATCGCTGGAACGAAAGAATCTGGCATTAGTAGTTCTGAGATGACAGGGTATTCAGTAGAGTCATTCTCAAGTGTGAAGGTGAAAAATTTGCTTTGGAAGCTTGTCCCTCTGCCCTTTAACAGGGTTACAGCTTGGGATTGCTTTCTTTTGCTCACTGAACCTGAGGATGGAGATGTATCTTTTTTGTTATGCTTATAATATGGTTCTAAGGGCACAGATAATAGACTCTAGTAACAGTTCTAGCATAAACCTAATGTTTCTGTTGGTCAGCTATGGTGATCCTTTCAGTTTTCATGATATAATTATGTATTTTACCTGGTAGAAGCAAAAAAAAAAAGCTTCAGGTTCTACACTTTTGATGTTTTATTATCATCTTTTCCATAGTCAGGTTCAGGTATCTGCTTTCAGGCTGATCACATCATAGGGTGAAAGGTGGCTTCCATCTTAGCATCACATGTTTTATGTCTGTATCTTGACCAAAGTCGTTGGGTTTGGGTTTTTTTTCTCTGTCTAGTCTATAAAATCTTTCTCTGTTTGGCACCTAATGGTTACCACTTTCTAAACTTTTTCATCCTCTTTCCTTGTAATTAGTTTTGTTTCTTACTCACTATTTTAAACATAAGTTTAAAAAAAAAAAAAGTTTAAAACTGTTAGGTAGTTATGGTTTCCAATAATGAATTGGCATTAGTTTGTTCAAATGCTCCATCTTCAGTTAGTTTTCCATAGCTTATGCTTTACTTCTCAAAATGAGCACTCAGTGGATATATTTAATAGTAATTTTTACAATATACTTTATAGATTTGTCAGTCTAATGTTAAAAGGTAAATTGGTCAATCGGTGAAATTGCCAAATTGGTCTTGTTGTCAATAGATGTTTTCATATTCTTTGACATAAATTGGATTTTCTCATCTATGCAGTGCATCAGAATTTTGACTAGTTTAGTTGTTAATTAAAATGGAAAAAAAAAACCCCAAGACCCAAAGAAAATATCTTTCAGCTTCTGGCTAACGATGCATTTTCTCCTTTTACTTTTATTGTAACCACTGGGAGCAATCTGCTGTCCATGTTGGAAAACTCCAAATGACACTGTTTGTCTTTTTCCTGCTTAAGTCCTTAAGATTATCACCCTGGAATGAGTGAGGTCAGAATCCTTTTCAAATTCTCTTTAGTCTGACATTGTAGTATAAGTACACGTGTTTTGCATTTCTGGTTGGTGTTAAATATTATGCCTTCTGTAGAAGTATGTTTTGTTCAGCCAGCAAACATCCCATCTCTGCTGCTTTGGTAAAGAACAGGTAAGAAACCTGTGGTCAGCCTATGTAACTTTTAAACTAGGTGCTGTCAGAGCTCAGTGGTGGCAACTCTGAATTTTTCATAACAAAATCAGTGAGTGCGTTGGCTGATTTGGCTGGCTCAACAGCCTGCACCTCTTACACAGGAGTGGCTATGAAGATACTGATAAAGAGGAACATCTAAAGGTCAAAGTGTCATTTCCCTACTGTAGTGTGCACTCATCAAAGATTAATCATCTCTTCCTCTGTGTTTTTCATTAGCATGTCCTTCACATTATTAGGTGTGTAATGTTCATGGTATTAGGTGTGTGGTATTTATGGGAAAAACTTGCTTTGCATCCTAATCAAGGTGTACTTCTTTTGGCTAATTATTTTCTGATAACTTTGCAGTGCAGAGTTCTGTAAAAGACTTTCCACTGCTTATGTTTATTTCACTCTTTTTTTTATGTGAATGTATCAGAAGCCTGGGAAAATGAGCAAGAATCTTATTGCTAGCACTTGTCAGCATCACTACTACAGACACTGATCTGAGGCTGCACAGGGAAATGTACTCATTTGTTCTTTTTGTTACCAATCATCCCAATTCAGCATCTTTTTTGAGACATTTTCAGATTTTTATCTGACTTGGCCATCTGTAATCTGACATTTTTCAGGCAGGAAAATGCTCTATAATTTCTCTTTTGTATTCTAAGTATGTCCCCAAGTCTAAATCCCATTGCTTTAGAAATCCACTAAAAAAAATACTGGCATAGGGGTATTTTTCCACTTCTGAGCACCCAAAGTGACCTTGTCTCTTTCCAGGATCTTTGGTATGTATCTTTCTGATTTTCTCATCAGAAAAGTTGATAAATACATTTCCTCAGACTCTTCCAACTGACGTGATTTTCAAGCTCAGAAGATGTTGTAGGTTTTGTTTGCCCCTGTCATAAATAATGTAATTTTGCTATCAATGTGTCCTCTCTTCTGCCTTACAACAGGAAGGTTTTTTTACTTCCTTACCCTCTTCCCCTTTCTGAAACTGGATGATTTCTGAAGAGACTGAATCTTCTCCACCAGTCCCACAGTATAAGAGTCCTCCTTTTAGTGATGATTACATTTGTATTAACATCTCTAATTAAGAAATCATTTGGCAGTGTTGTACTTCCTTCTTTTTGGTAAAGTGAAGTGTGTCCAGAAGTTGAAGACAAGGCCACTGTTACTTCTGCTAGGAGAGTGTCTGTGATTTAGACCCTTATTGGCAGCTCATCGTTACATCATTTAAAGATGCAATCCATCTTAAAACTCAGACTGTATTTTCCTAACTCATTTCAGTGTTACTTAAATCAAGAGGTTGGCTTGCTTTGTTGTTCTGTTTGCTTGAAATTGGATACTATGGCCGTAGAAACAACCCCTGGGATATGCGCATATTGAACTTGTTTTTGTCCTTCCACACTGGCAGGACGAGATTATTTTTGGAACAATCTGTTTGCATCTATTTTTGGAGTAATCCAAGAAGTTACATATTTCAAGATAAAAAAATTTCCCATGGGATAGCTGACTCTAAGGATATATCATGCAGTAACTTTAAACAAAATTAGAGATGTCGAGCATCGATCAGCTTAAGCTCTATCAGATACGTAGAACAATTGAGACTTTAATGCTGCCACAACCTCATATAATTTCAGCCTCACAGTCTCATAGCTTCAAAATCTTGTAGAGGCACTCTAAGTCCTTCTTCTGTGTATTGCGCTCCCCGAATTCACCACAGTGAGGGTATGCGCGTAGGTACATGAGACACGAAGCTGAACACAAGGCAGCCATGTGCTCTTGTGTCACAGGCAACAAATGGTATCCTGGGCTGCATTAGGCAAAGTATCAGCAGGTCCAGGGAGGTGATCCTTCTGCCCTACTCAGCACTGGTGAGGCCACAGCTGGAGTAGTGCGTTCAGTTCTGGGCTCCCCAGTACAAGAGAGACATGGTCATACTGGAGAGAGTCGAGCAAAGGGCCACTAAGAAGATTAAGGGACTGAAGCCTATGAGGAAAGGCAAAAGGCAGAGAGAGCTGGGACTGTTCCACCTGGAGAAGGGAAGGCTCAAGGGGGAAACCTTACCAGTGTACAAATACCTGAAGGGAGGGTGCAAAGAAGAGGGAGCCAGGCTTTTTGCAGTGGCGTCCAGTGACAGAACCAGAGGTAACAGACACAAACTAAAATGCAGGAGGTTCCCTCTGAACGTCAGGAAATGCTTTTTTACTGTGAGCATGACCGAGCACTGGCACTCCCACCCAGGGAGATGGTGGAAATTGTGGTTGGGAACCTTCCTCCTTGGAAATACTCAAAAGGCTTCTGGATGTGGTCGTGGGCAACTGGCTCTGAATGACTATGTTTGAGTGGGGAGGTTGGACGTGATGAACTCCAGAGGTCCCTTTCAACCTCAACCATTGTCTGATTCTGTATGCTAAAGAGTTTTGTGTGTATCAGTTTTAAAACTGTTGACGTGTACAGCTGGAGTAGTGCGTTCAGTTCTGGGCTCCCCAGTACAAGAGAGACATGGTCATACTGGAGAGAGTCGAGCAAAGGGCCACTAAGAAGATTAAGGGACTGAAGCCTATGAGGAAAGGCAAAAGGCAGAGAGAGCTGGGACTGTTCCACCTGGAGAAGGGAAGGCTCAAGGGGGAAACCTTACCAGTGTACAAATACCTGAAGGGAGGGTGCAAAGAAGAGGGAGCCAGGCTTTTTGCAGTGGCGTCCAGTGACAGAACCAGAGGTAACAGACACAAACTAAAATGCAGGAGGTTCCCTCTGAACGTCAGGAAATGCTTTTTTACTGTGAGCATGACCGAGCACTGGCACTCCCACCCAGGGAGATGGTGGAAATTGTGGTTGGGAACCTTCCTCCTTGGAAATACTCAAAAGGCTTCTGGATGTGGTCGTGGGCAACTGGCTCTGAATGACTATGTTTGAGTGGGGAGGTTGGACGTGATGAACTCCAGAGGTCCCTTTCAACCTCAACCATTGTCTGATTCTGTATGCTAAAGAGTTTTGTGTGTATCAGTTTTAAAACTGTTGACGTGTCTTTGGTATGCGTTGTCTGTCTGAGCATTCGCGGTTTTCCTTCAGAGTCCTTGGCTTCAATAGCTCCATTTGAAGTAACTGAAGGAAAACTTGCCTTCCTCTTTATGTAGAACTGTGGGAGCTGCGCATATAAAATATAAGTATTGAAATGTCATTCTGCTTAGGCTTCCAAGATTTTGAACTTCCACTAGCTTAATTTGATGACCCCTAGTTCTTTATTGAGGCAGCGAGGTCCCTGTCCGCTTTACTGTGTGTCATTTTGAGGGGAACGCTATGCCCAGCCTACTTAAGTCCCCTTATCACTAAGCTGCATAGTCCTAGCCTAGTTTTTGTGGAGCTGTCTGGTGTAGCGATGAGATTTCTTTTGAATAGTAAGCTCAGTATATATGAAATGAAGATTGTTTTTCTTTTGTGGACGAAGTTACGTAATTTATCTCCTGCAGATACAGTGCTTCATGTCCGCATTTCCTCAAATCATTCTGTTAAAAAAAAAAAAAAAGTTGGTTTCACATTTGTCATCCTCCTGTCTTCAGGTACAGTAGAAGTTTAAGTGAAATGCTAAACACTACCATTGGTATAGTAACTGTCTGATTTGGCATGCAACATGTTAAGTAATTACCAAATAATTTTTATTTTGTTTGTTGTACAGAAGAATTTTAAAAAGTGAGCCACCTTACCCACAAGAAATGAGTGCACTCTCTAAAGATATAATTCAGCGTCTTTTGATGAAAGACCCCAAGAAGAGGCTAGGTTGTGGTCCCTCTGATGCTGATGAAATCAAACAACATCCCTTTTTCCAGGTAAAAGAAACAACAGAAGACCCCAAATACCACTCACTCTACGTTAGTGCCTTTGAAATCCAAGTCTGAAGAAATTCTGTTGTTTTGTTAACAGGACAGTGTAGAGGCTTGTTAATTGAATTAATAATTGCATTGAAGTTAGTAAGAATACCCCTGTGGTTATGTACATGGATTTTGTGTATACTACAAGAAGGGCATGGTAGATGTTTAATATGTTGTGTCTGTTTCTAACAGTTACTAGAAGCAGCCAAAAGACACACTATTTAAGTGTTTTCCATTAAACCTTCTGGTTTAAGTTATATGTTGTTCATTGTTGTGGTTGGTTTTTTTTTTTTTTTTAAGAAAGCTTGCCACTAACATTATTAGTATAATTTGAATACTGGTAAAATTCACCATTAGTGATGCATGCCTCTTCTGTATTTTTCTTTGCCTAAATAAATATTTAGTCTTGTTTAGTAGATTTAAATTCTGTTCAGATTTCAGTGTATTAACGTTCAGTTTCAAAGTCAAATGAAGACTCGATTTGTGTACATCATCTGTATTTTTCCATCCATTGTCGTTAAAGTTGTTTGTGTGCTTTCTTTGAAAAAAAAAAAGTATGTATTTCCAGTGCTTCTGAAGCTTCTGAATATATTTTTAATTAGTATAAATTTAGTGTTTAAAAAATAGTAGTGTATTTTTAAATTTTATTTAGTGTTAGTTTTATTTAGTGTTTCAATAATTCTATTTAGTGTTTAAAATTGATAGTATAAATTAAACCTTTTAAATAAATACTTTTAACATAATTATCATAACATTCAGCATGGGCAATAGCTTGGCTTTTTAACTTCTGAATTTCTTCTCATCCTTTCTGTATTTCCTTCCTCTTTATAAGAGAGTCTGACATAGTAGAGTTAAACTTCTGTTGTTCACTGATTGTTTTGGAAGATACGATTTTTTCCTCATACAACGCTTTCTAATCTTAACTCCAATTTGGTTTACTCCTTTACAGTAATAGAGCCATTTTCTTATAACTACCGTATCTGGGCTTCCTATTTCTAGCCATGCATTTAAGTAAGAATCCAGAGGCATTTTGCTCTCAAGGCTCTGGGAGCTGAGATTAATAATACAGCAGAGAAATCAGTAATGAAAAGTTGAAGAGACTGCTTGCGTGCACTGCAGCTTAAAAAATAAGTGTTGTTTCCTCTGAAATAGAGGAAGAAATTTAAGGGCTGCCATGATAATTGTTTGGCTTATCGCCACTGTTAAATTTCTTTGTGTTAATTTTTTTTTTTAACTGGATTCTGTCTACTTACAAGTAAGTGTGATACTTCTTCCCTTTACTAAGCAAATTAGTAGGGCATAATTGGAATGCTCTTCATGCCTGTGGAAAATGGCAGATGGAGTTAGGACTGTTTGTTTGTGGACAAGTCTGTCTTTCCAATATCTGTTTCTCTTAAATCTTCATTTGATTCAAATTTATTTTCTTGGCTTTGGTTTAGAATATGAATTGGGATGATTTAGCTGCCAAAAAAGTACCTGCTCCATTTAAACCGGTAATCAGAGATGAATTGGATGTCAGTAATTTTGCAGAGGAGTTTACAGAGATGGATCCAACATATTCTCCTGCAGCAACCCCTCAGACTTCGGAAAGAATATTTCAGGTATCTTAAGAATTTACATTAATTAAAAAAAAAAAAATCATTTATTGAACACTTTCACGTGTGTAGCTAGCTTTTTTTTCGTACCTCCTAAGTTATTGGGAATTAACTGTGTAATTGCCGGTCCCAGTTCCCAGGGGTGTTTGTTCAGCAATTGCAAAATAAGAAAGGTGAAACAGTCCTACTGTAACCATAAAATTCCATTTCTCCATTGCCAGCTGGATAAAAGTCAGTCTGTCCTTTACTGATTATTCACACCTCATGAGCCTTGTCATCTTGACTCCATCAGCCTGGGCTACCAGCTCTGACAGCAGCAATGTAGTTTGCCCATGTCCAAATGATGCTCCAGTTGAGTTATTGGAAGTGGGAGCTAACTGCAGAGTTGACAGTAGGTCTTCCACGTCCTTTAGGAGTGCTCTAATTACTTATCTATATACAGGGCAGTAACAAAGCTTTCCTTACCATCTCATCCATTCCATTAAAGAATGATCCCATCTTGGGCTTCACATTCTGGAGGTCAGATGGGCAGAAACAGCCTCTGTGTAACCTTGAACTTGTTCACCTCTGCAGCTTTGGTACCAGCAGTTCAGAGTGCTTTCTCTCCTCCCCCTCCTTGTGCTCTGTTGGTTTTTAGTGGCAGTTTTTGAACAGCTTAGTATACAGGAATATTGGATCATATTTTGGAAATTTTAGATTTCTAGTGACCATAGCAAGCAATTTATGCGTGTCATAATATGATCTGATTCATCCTGCAGTGGTAGTCATAGCTGTTCTTGTTGCAATACCTAAACTGGGCACATCATTAATGTGACGCTTATTTTGTTTTGCCACTTAAAATGGTTCGATGCTTAAATCAGGACATAAAAACTATTCCGTGCCTTAACTTAAAAGTGTCTGGGAAGCTGGCTGGTTTGAAGTATGAGGCTATTGCAAAAGCTGAAGCTGAGCCACGTTTTTAGCATTACTTGCCAGAATTTTTGTAGTATCACTGTTTTATCTATAACTGTAGAGAATCATATAACTAATTCCAGAAATATACCCGCTCACATTGAACAGAGTAGTATGTACCCATCAGTGAGCCACTTACACTTTCTGTATTATATTATGAATATTCTGGTTTCTTTGAAAAATTCTTCTGAAAATTCTAATCTTTTACATCCGGTATGACAGTTTGTTCGCAGCAATTTAAAGCCATGCCCTTTTCCGCTGTCTTGATTTCACAGGGATATTCTTTCGTTGCACCTTCTATTTTGTTTAAACGCAATGCAGCTACAGTAGATCCTCTCCAGTTTTATATGGGGGATGAGCGTCCTGGAACTACAACTATTGCCAGAAGTGCTATGATGAAGGTAATAATAATATCAAGAGCTGAATTAATTTGGTTAATTTGGACTGCACGTAACTTTCAAAGCAGCAATCATAAGCTAGGCTCCAGATTACAAAATAGTCATTATTCATTCATCTGTACTCTGTAATGGCTCCTCAGATGATCCAAGCATATCGTTTGCATGTGGTAAAAATGAGATGATTGTTTAGTTTTCCACAAGTATAGGAGTAATAGTAGTTTGACCCCTGATCGGTCTTATTCAGCCAACCATTGTAGATATTTCTGAAGCTACTTTAATTATATCAGAATTCCTTCTGTGATGTATTTGACCAAAAGTATGTACAGCTGTGTGAAGCCTTATAGTAGTACATGCTATTGTGATGTCTTCAAACGAGCACGTAGTTTTGTGGATAAATGTATGTACAGCCATCTTTGATCCTGTTTGTCTGAATATTTTGTAACTGAAGCTATTTTAGTAGTAATGATTTATTTAGTGATTATGTTTGTTTAATGTAACATAAGATTTACTCTTTGATTGCTAGAATAAAGTTTATGCATTTTATTAAATAGAAGCTAAGACTATATTTTGTCAAAGAGAGAGCTCTTTTACAATTTTAAATGCAGATGAAAAATTCTCACGAACTTTACTCTTTGTCTTTGACTGTGTATACTAAAAGTATTCTGCAGAACTAAATACAGACAGTTTCCTAACAGGACTCTCCATTTTATCATCATTATGAACTGGATCTGAAAGAGAAACCATTGGGAGAAGGAAGTTTTTCCATTTGTCGAAAGTGCTTACACAAGAAAACTAGCCAAGAGTATGCAGTAAAAATAATTAGCAAAAGGTATAAATATTCTATAAGACAATAAAAATATTTTCTTTGCTTACTGTCACCCATGGATTAGAATAATGTTCGCTACAATTTTGGAAGTGGAAAAATAACTTTAAAATAATTTCCTATTTGAAGAATCTACAGAAACTTACAGTAACCTTATGACCTTTAAAAGATTCTGAGAGCCTTTTGAAACAAAATGTTATTCTTATTGGGGAGGACACAAGAAGATATCTAAAGAGTACTTTCCTGGTTCTTAGTTGTATTCTACCCTAATTTCCCCCAATTTTGCTCCTAACCAGTGTAAGGTATAAGGCCCTCTTGTCTTTAGACCTAAGTGAACTGATTGCAGGCTTATGCTAGCTCCCTTTCCTAAGCAGCCCAACTAATTATGTAGGACATGGTTTTTAAGAAGGTGTGGGTTACCTCAGATCTAATTAATTTTGTGTGTGTATAAAATGGCATTAGACTATAGAGTTGTAGGTTGCATCTTGCTTGCTGGATGTTCTGAGGACACCACGATGGAGGCAGTTGACTTGCTTTGTATGTGGTGACCATCTGGTCCTCTTCCAGTATAAGTACCTCTGGCAGTTTCTGAACAGGAGAAAATGAAGATAAGGGATTCTTTGAGGGGTGGGTGGATTTGTAGCTTCATTTTGCAGTGTTCATTAGTAAATATGTCCCTAGTGTGTTATAGAGTGCTGGTGGGAAAAGGAGGTGTAAGTGTGCTGCTATCAGAGTGGTAGTTTACAGTCATCTCTTCTCTAAGACATTTGGCTGTACCTCTGTTTTTTTTTAGACTATAGAAGTAACTTTCCACCAGGCTGAAGTGTTGCATCACATGCTTTTTGGATAGGATAATTTCAAAAATAAGACACCTAAATAGAGGTGTGTGAGTCTGTTTTCAGAAGTCTGCAATGGTTAATGGAGGCCTACTCAAAACTATTAGTGGAGACTGCAGAGAGACTTGATTGACCAGGCACTAGCAGTGGGATTCAGTAACTTAAACATAGGCCTCTGTATAGTGCCATGTTAGCATCTGTTGATGTCCTCTCTGTCCTTAAGTACCCATCAGTCTTGTGACTACCTTTATGTAGATGTCCTCATGGCTGATGTCTTCCAGGCTCTCCTGTGCTTAGGCCACTGAATCCTACTCTTGGTATGAATTTTATGATGAACTAGTTCACCCTGTCAGGTTTAATTAACTAGAATTTCACTCATAATCAGACCGTAGACAAGTAGTATACAGTAGACACCTACATTGGGTGTTATAATCTGGAAATCTTTGCCTTGTGTCTACATTCAGAATTTTTTTCTGTGATGCACGCAGAGCTGCAGATCAGTACTCCCATCTCATCTTAAGCTAATGGATTTCTTGTTTGTTTCTGGATAACAGTGAGCAAATAAGTATAGACTTTTCCCACAGAAGTGAGCTTTTGGGAATTATGTCCCTAAACGATATTAATCACAGGTTTTTTTCTTCCTCCTTCATCTTGGTAGACCACACTAAATGGAAGGTAAAAGGTGGTCTATATACAGAGATTATTTTTTTTCAGGATTGCATGCTGTGAGCAGTCTCAGAGCATGTTGTGAAGTATTTAGATGTATCACTAAACCTACACTGTGAATGGCTGGACACAAACCAGTCCTAAATAAGAAACTCTTAAACTGTAAGTAATACTGCTCTGAGGACCACTGTAGTAACTCTTGCTAAAAGTATAATAGATTTCTAGTACCTTCTTTGTCGCAGTCTTTCACTCCTACCCATCAAAGGTGCCAGAAAGTTGAATCCTACACCTAGGCAAACCTTTTCATGATACGTGAGGTGAAAGCTCAGATTGTTTTTCTGTGGTGTTGCTTTGTTAGCAATGCTGCACATGCCTCCATTCAATAATCTGAGGTTTATCTGCATGTCTGAAGGCCAGTGAAACAGTGGAGTCCGGTAAACTTGCTTGAGTTACTGTTTTAGAAGAGCTTCCCATTTGTTGTTCATTATATTGTCTCTTTAATATCTCAGATCGTAACTATTTATGGATGGGAAGTACTCAGAAAAGTCTCTGCACAAATTTCAAAGGTTTATGTTCATGATACTGAACCTTTTTCATCTGTTTCCTAGGTCCACCCTCTCCTGATAGTAGTTTAGGGGGGAAAGACTCTCTGGGCCAGTTTTTTAATTTCTTAAGGTCCTGAGATCACTTTCAGTTTAAACATCAGCAGCCGAGATGCAGGTGGAACAGCTTAATTTACTTGTTGATTATATGGAGCCTGCAAAAAAACAGAATTCTCTTGCACAAAATTCTCATCATGGTTCTGGTGCTAATTAGTGGGGGGCCAAGGGGGGCAACCAAAACTTAAGAACATGTGTGGTGAGAGAGATTCTGTCTGTGTTACACATAAGGCCATTCTTTAAATCAGTACGGGATTAGCCTTTCTTGGAGAGAGTTTTGGCAAAAATTCTCAGGCATTATTTGCCCCCAATAAATCAAAATACATATTTGGTGAAAACCAAAATGTTCTGCTCTGTCCCCATTCACACAGTTTTTATAAGATTCACTCTTCTTAACTATAGATTTCAGTACCTGAAAGGGAGTTTGTGCAATGATTTTTGCTCTGGAGCTAGCCTCTTCGTATCTCTTCCATTTCAGATTTTTACACGTCCTGTTTAGGGGTTCATTTGTATAACATAGTGCATATATAGATGATGTTACTCCCTTTTCTATTAGGAGCTCATATTTTCCATGCAGTGTTTTAAGTACTTACCTCCTATAAGAATGGAAGAGGATAGGGTCAGTAATTTGAGTCTTCAAGATAAAGCTGAACTAACACATACTTGTAGGAACAGAGGTGAAGTCAAATTGCCCTGGGCTAAGGGGTAGGTTTGCTTTAGATAGAAACTTTTCTATAGTATCCTTTTAGCTTTTGCTCTAGCAAGTTGCAGTTACATCAAAACATTGTTTGATTTGGCTGTGGGTTTTTTAATGTCCTAACTTGTAGGGCTTTGTGGAGAGTTTTGCTCGGCTTACTTTCAGTATGCTTTTAATTGTGTTCAAACGGTTGCAATATTAAAAAATCTGGATTGCAAGCAATTAAAAAATTAGGTGTAACTCTTTGAATGTGCAATTTGCTCTGTAAAACTGGTACAAAGTGATTGCTCAATTTTTCCAGAATGGAAGCCAACACCCAGAGAGAAATAACAGCTCTGAAACTCTGTGAAGGACACCCGAACGTAGTGAAGTTACATGAAGTTTTTCATGACCAGGTATTTTTAAGAAACTATTATCAATACTTGCCAAACACATTGGCATTTGTTTTCCCAAGAACTTCGTGGAGTTCAGTGTACTGTTACTGGAGAGGCAACTTTTTTCCTAGGGTTTTTGTTTAGTCTGTATCGAAGATGAAGCATGAGTTCTGCATTCAGGGGAGTGTAAAGTAACTCCAGCAAATCAAAAGAAGTATTTGGAAGATTTAAGCGTTCTGTATTCTGTTTCTGTCCTTGGTCTACTTTGTTAATCATCGTGCAGTATATTCATGGCCCGGTTTCTTGTAACAGAACATGGTCTCTTGCCTCCCTGCATATCCCAGTTTATCCCCATCATGCTGTTTATACAAGGCCCACAAGTACACTCATGTGGAGCACTTAGAAAATGAATTGACAGGATGAAAAATCTGGACTGTAATCTTGAATGACAAAGAATCTTTTTTCTTTTAATTTCAGTATGAATACATGTGTGTGGAACACGACACTTTTCACTTTCCTTTGACTAAAATGACTATACTTGGGAATATCTAAAATAGATGTTTTTTAGATTGCTCTAAAAATTCCAGTTTTTAACTTGCTTTAATATCAGTCTGATCAAATGCTACATTAGTAATTCAACCATAGAGTATTGATTTGCAGTCTGGTTCAGTGAGCCACAGGAAGTTTTCTAGCAGAGAATAGCCTCTTTCTCCTTTCTAACTTTCCTGTCAGCTATTCCTGAGACCTAAAGAAAATTTGCAGGAGAGGGTATCTTACAAGCACTACTAGCAATGTCACTAGTAGACATTTTGTTTGTTCTAAGAAGTGTTACTGCTTTCTGCCCTCATAGCTCTACTTCTGTTCTTGATATCTAAATACTGTATACCTATTCCTGACTATTTCTTTGAATTTCATTTTTTAATATCTTCCCAGAATTTTTTTTTCCTTTGCTTGCAAATACTATTTTTGTTACTGTCATTCAGAGGAAGGAAATGTTACAAGTCATCCCATGCCTACACACATTGCCTTTTGAGAATGCAAACTTCACTTTCCTATCCTGAGAAGTCTGCTGTTTGTTTAATGGCAAGACATTTCATTGCAGTTGATTTTGTGCTAATGATGTCTTGTAATCAAGGAAGTCACTGCTTATTGATTGTCTTGAAAAGAACAACCATCTTAAACAACGGTTACTTTTTAAATTAAAAAAAACCTCTAATGTTTGGGAAGATGTCTGTTGTGGTTCTGATGATAGAGTAGCTTTGGCTATTACACTGTAGGGGATGAAATCAGAAGAAATTCTAAATAATCTTTGATTTCACAGTAACGTTTCAGGGTGCTTTTAAAGGATTTGGTAACTTTAAATGGCTAACTCCTTATGTATATTGATAGAAATATATCTGTACATTAGAAAAAGCTTAAACAACAAAAGTCTAGCTTTTTCCAGCTTTGTTAATCTAAAGAAGAGCATTTTGTCTCCCTGCAAATTTATCCACTTACATGGCAGCAATGTGATTTTGTAAATAAATGAGCAGACATGGGGAAGGCATCAACATTCTTCAATCTCATTGAGATCGATGGTAAAATTGTCACCTGAGATGTAATTCGGTGCTTCTTACTGGCTTTGAGTTGCTACGAGCAACTGTTTTATTTCTTCGAACTTCGAGAACCTTTCAGAATAGCACCTAGCTCCTGAATGAATATTGGTTTGTAATGCTGAATTTCTAACATCCCATATTTTTCTTCATTGTGTCAGCTTCACACATTTCTAGTAATGGAATTGCTGAAGGGAGGAGAATTGCTTGAACGTATTCAACAAAAGAAACATTTCAGTGAGACTGAAGCCAGTCATATTATGCGCAGACTTGTTTCAGCAGTGAGCCATATGCACGATGTAGGAGTAGTCCACAGAGATCTGAAACCTGAGGTATAGTGACTTGCTTATATGTGTTTAGACATTAAAATACTAAATATCTGGAATGTGATGTGTTTCTGTTCCTCCAGATTTTTCTACTTTTATGTTTTTAATAAGATGTTACCATTTTACTTAGCGAATTCTGTAGATGTTTTTCTGTGCATAGGACTTAACTTGTTCCAAAACAATATTTGCCTTTTTGGAGCCAGTTTCTACAAGTATATTTATTGTATGAGTCAGTTCACAAGCAGAGCTAGGTTTCTTGAGTGCTTTGTCTATGCATTTCCACCTCTTGTTTGATCTTCATTCCCTCAGTAGGGTGTCTTTTGAAGGCAGCTGCAACACCCTTGTACTCTCTTCTGTCCCAGTTAAACACAAATGAAGCACAAACCAGTGCAGCCAACTAATAAAGATTTGTGATTTGAGTTCAGTGTGTTTAGTAGTTTCCCAAAAGAAATGGTTATTTAATACACATTTTTCAGTAATTACTGGTTCTGGTATTTTTATTGTGCAGCAACGTCTTGCCTTCCAGACAATTCAGTTTACTATGGCAAGGTTGGCCACTGGCTTCCTTCTGCTTCCTGTAGCCAATATTTGCTGCTTTTTCTTTCCCAGCAATGGGCTTGGATACGTGCTAGTTTTCTTTAGCCCAAGATTGATGTTAGCTCACCCAGTAAGCATGTTGAATTGTATTGGTAATTACAGTCATTGTACCTCAGGAAATAGCTACTCCTTTTGTATCTGGAGTTTAAAATGATCCATCATCGCTACCAATGTTTCATCCTTTTGTAACACACCTTCTGGTATATTACAGATTTCTTTTATAGTAATTCCAATTCAAAAGGTAAAGAAGTCCGGTAGCTGTTGGTATTAAATTGTTCTTGAAAATCAGTCCAAAATCTGTGTTTGAAAACGTCTCTGTACTAAATAAACAAATAAAGAGAGGCTATTGTCAAGTTCTAATGTGTCAGCTGAAAATGTACCTCTTGGAAAAAGTTTCTCTGCTGACATCATCAAGGAAAGAAAACAGCTTTTGAAACAATTCGTCATTAAAAGGACAAACCCCAGAAATCCTTTCTTTCTTCCTGTTCTTGAATATAAAGGCCAGATTCTGTAAAGCAGAGCTTCAGCTGCATGGTAAATTAGGCAGTCTTCAATTTTACATGATGTTCAAGAACAGAAGTCTGGGAAGTCCAAGTAATGAAGGGTTAGCAAACAGCTTGCAGAATGTGTTGCCTCCACAAAGTTGGACTTAACCAGCCTGTCTCCTTCCTGCTTGTTGTTTTGGAAGTTACTATTTTAGGTTCAGACATGAACTTAGTATGGGATGGGCAGGCTTCCCAACATAGATGTGGTTAGTGCACCTTTCTGTAAAAAGATATATAGGAAACTCTGTTGCTTTTTAAACAATTCCAGTCAGATTTGTTTGATGTTCACCTTTGATATCTAATGTGATACTGAGAAGTCTATTTTAAAAAAAATATGGCTGGTTACATGTCACTGAGGATAAGGCTTTTTTTAATAGCATGGACTGGAAGACTTCTGTTTCAGCAACAGTAATTAGACCACATATATTGCTCTGCAAAATAGAGGAAAAGTACTGGATAGAAAATAGAGGATTCACAGGAATAAAGAATCTGTGTAACGTGTGACCATGTTACACATGGAGCCTCTCAGTAGTGGGTTTGAGGACTGTTTCTGTCAAGTGATCATTCACCTGTAAACTGGGTTCTAAAGGTACTAGAAAAAAGTTCACGGGCGGGCGGGGGAAATAATTTATAATTCATCTTGGCCTTAGCCAGTTCTCCTGAGATTAGCTTCACTCTTGTATCTTTCTTGACAAATACGAGAGAAAAGAAGAACAGATTGGCTTAAATTTTCTTCGAAACTGATAAAAACCTGTCTATCTTGAAGTCTGAGATGGCCCTTTCTGGTCTGTAAAGCTGAAATTCTCAGGGACCGCTGTATCGAAGTTTCTTTACCCTGGTGTAAGAAGTAGGCTGTTGGTTCAAGGTTGGACTATGTGACCTTCAGTGCTTGAATCCAGTTGGTCCCAGGTCTTTTCCAGAAAACACATCTAGGCTGACTTTGAGAGAGTAGTCGGTACAACTGCTGAGCTATTGCTGCACTTCCTAGTCTACCATCCCTCTCTTTCAAATTATTCTTCTGCATTACTGTGCTCATGGCAGTGTGGCTCCAGCACGTTACCACTCAAAAAGCAAAGACTACTCAGTAAAGACGTGCAACAAGACTTCCACACAAAAGAAAGCTGTCATTTGCATCATGCCAGGAGGAATTGGAAGCTTAAGAGAATTTACTCTTGTTTCAGGAAGAAGGCAATTCTCCATTTACGTTGATGTCTTTGCATTTTTTCTTGTCAGTGTGCCCCAAATTATTTTCCCTGCTGTTTGCTGCTAAATACTCATTTTCATTAATAATCTCAGACAGAACTATCCTGACTTTCAGATACACAGGGAACAGATAAACACATCACATTTTCTTACATCCCAGAGTACCATTATTTCTACTTCTCTATTTTTTTCCCAGTGTCTCCCAGTTCCCCTTTTCTCTAGATAACGGAAAGCTTTCTGTAGTAATCAATGTAAGAAAAAAAATAACTATTAAGTATTCTAAGCAATTTTCTAACCAGTGCTGATACAGATTTTTGTTTTGCTTTTCAGAATTTATTGTTTACAGATGAAACTGATAATTCAGAAATAAAAATAATTGATTTTGGTTTTGCTCGTTTAAAACCACCTGATAATCAGCCTCTTAAAACTCCATGCTTTACTCTTCATTATGCTGCCCCAGAGCTCTTGAATCACAATGGTTACGACGAATCTTGTGATCTGTGGAGTTTAGGGGTCATTTTGGTGAGTGATAGAGGTTTTTCTTTGTAACTTTATTGTATATATTTACTTCTTGTTAAAATACACGGGACTTGACACAATTTCAGCCTTGAAATAGGTAGATGCTGAATTCAAGTGAGGTGAAAATACTGTTGCACAAATAATAGGTTCAAAGACATGTGTTTTCCAGGGGTGGAGATTGCTTTTTTTCCTAAGCAGTGAATTAAATTCAACTTTCCTGGGAATGGAAAAAAAACCTGGATACAGCTTGGTTGTCAAAAAGAGATACTCTTAGTAGGAGATTTTATAGGCATCTATATAATCTTCCTACAGTTTCAATTCAGAGGAGGAATTGGCCTGCGTTCTCATTTACAGAAAATTAATTTCAGTTGATATAAACTGGGTAGAAATAATGTGTTTTGTTTAGAGTTTCCTGAAACATATGAATTATTTTTTTTTTCTAATAAGGACTCTAGAGAAAGTCTTGCATATTTTAGATTTTGTGTAGCTGTGAAGTTATGCTAGTGAAAGTTTTATCATATAGCACTGGTGATGCAAACAACCGCACTCCATACTTAGCAATAGGGTTGTCAATAGGTACACTGTGTTTGTTAATACTACTTTTGTTCTCATGGCAGTATACAATGCTATCGGGACAGGTACCATTTCAGTCTCAAGACAAAAGTTTAACATGCACCAGTGCATTGGAAATTATGAAGAAAATAAAAAAGGGAGAATTTTCCTTTGAAGGAGAAGCTTGGAAAAATGTTTCTGAAGAGGCTAAAGAGTTAATTCAAGGTATGTATTCACAAATATTTCATGTACCTTATATTTTTATCTTAAAGGTTAAAATTCAGAGATGTACAGCTATACAATGTCTGGATGCTGTGATCAGTATCAGAGTGCCTGACCTGACAGACTAGCACCCACAGCTTGAGCTGCGTACTGACCCCTAATACAAGTCACGGGTAAAGGTGGGCACCTCAGGATGGCATTGAAATTGCTTGTACACCTAGCAGAGAGCTTTCTAGTGTAGTGAAGAGCTTCAGAGAGAGTGGAGTCATTCTCTTAAACATATTTAAAAGCAGATTTTTTTTTTCTTTTATGTTATTTTTGCTTTTGTAAAAACACCGGGTTATGAGGTAAATGTTTTAAAAGCTGAGCTTTTGTAGAAAATTAATGTATTAATGTCATCTTTTCCTCAGGCTTTTTTTGAATGAATGTACCAAGACTACTGTATTTCTGAGCTGCTTCATTCATAGTTGCCATGCTTTCATTGCCCTTGAGCTTTTGAGCATCTAATTGTGTTTTCAGCATGAGATAGACACTAGTCTTCATTCTACTAGGATGAACTTCTGAATTTCTGCAGAAACAGGCTTGTAAGGAGTTTTTCTGCCCAAAATGTAGGCAGCTCGAGATTCAAACTTCAGTGGATCATGCAGAGAATGTGAGGTTTACTCTCTTGAACTTCATCCTAGAAAGGTTTTAAGTAAAGAAATCATTTGGTATTTGTTAGCTCATGTGAAAACAGATGTGAGATATCAAACAGTTAAATAGCAATTTCTTGCATTTAATGATTCTTCTGGAGAGGATGATAGAGGACGATAACATTGTGTGAGCCTTATCTAGGATAAATATTAGCATACCTAGGATAAATATTGTCATTACTTATCAAAGCAATGCATGAGATTTTCTTAAAAAATAATTGCATTTTCTATTAAAAGATGATAAATAGCTCACGGTTTAAGAAAATGTAATGTATTTTTATTAGGACTTCTAACAGTAGATCCAAACAAAAGGATTAAAATGTCCAGCCTGAGATACAACGAATGGCTTCAGGATGGCAGCCAACTGTCATCCAACCCTCTGATGACACCTGATAACTTAGGCTCTTCTGGAGCTGCGGTGCATACGTATGTCAAAGCCACTTTTCACGTAAGTTCTAAGAAATCTTATGTGCTTAATTTTGTAATGTGTTCATCAAGATTTTTCTATGTTTTCTCTTTAATTAAAAATACATATTTGGCCTTATAATTCAGTGATGGCTTACAGCTGCATTTTTTTTCCTCCATATCTAATATCTGTGATTGAATACTGTGAAAACATGAATGATAAGGCAAGAATAAAGTTCTTGAAGACATTTATGCTGATACGGTTTTGGGGACTGAGAGACTGCTGTTCATGAACTAGCTATTATGAATACTCTGTTTCTTAGAGAAATCTATTAAAAAGTCTTCAAACTTTTATTAAAAAAAAAGAGAAGGAACTTTCTATTTAACTTAAGTAGCTGATGTTTTGTCCTTATGATTACAAAATCATGGTAAAATTTCTGGAACACAGCTAATTAATGTTTTTAACATCATGGATAGTTTTTAATGGACTTGCTTGTTAATCATTGTATGTTTACTAAAAATGTTTGACCTGCAACTGTATTATACTGAGAATCAACACTGTGTTTGTATATGTTCTACAGAGAATGAACTGAAATTAAGCAGATTTATGCTGAAATACTTGTAGACACTTATTACCAAGAAGAGAACAAGAAAGGGATTGTTACTTGGAGAGATCCTGATAATGCAATATAATTTGGTCTGAAGAAAACCAGTAATTGCACTAAGAGTAGTTTCTGAAAATGTAATCTTAAATAGGTTTAAGGCTTAATAAAAAATACTTCTAAATTAAAAAGAAAAGGGAGGGGAAGATTCAAGTTAATGATGTTACGTATTGGCTCTTAAAGGTATCTAAAGTCTAGTCAAGTTATCCTTATGGCTATAAGAATTAATAGGGTTCTGCCATCATAAACTATAAGCCATAAAATGTCTTATACCTCTCAAAGCTTAGAATTACCTTTTATTTTTAAACAGGCCTTTAACAAGTACAAAAGGGAAGGATTTTGTCTGCAGAATGTTGACAAGGCACCTCTTGCAAAGAGAAGGAAAATGAAAAAAACAAGTACAAGCACAGAGACACGTAGCAGCTCCAGTGAAAGTTCACATTCTTCTTCCTCTCATTCTCATGGTAAAACTACCCCTACAAAGACACTGCAGCCAACAAACCCTACAGACAGCAATAACCCAGAAACCATCTTCCAGTTCTCAGACTGAAAGCAGAGAATATCCTGTCTTTGGAGATTTAAGTGGTTATAAACTTGGTAGACTATATTGTCTTCTCCCACCCTTCCTCCCTGTGGCTTAAAGGCTACAGGAATACATCTGTTGCTTTAAAAATTTATTTCAATCATACCTTTTTAGCTTTGTATTACAATACATTTCTTTTTAGCATTAAGTTTGGTATCACTGGATATGGTATAATACTATTATACAACCGACATTGTATTCTCTTAGGGCTAAATTACTAGTGTGCAGTCAAGCTCAAGGTAAGGAGCTATGCTGCTCGTGGTACAGCTTGGAGGAAGACTGTTTCTCAGCATCAGAATCTTCCTCCTCGTTTCTTCCCCAGTGTTGAAAGAAAGGAAAGCTCTGTAACATGTATAGAACTCTTGGATCTTCTACCCAGCTCTGTGAAGAATGTCATGGAATTTGATTCTTCATGCATGTAAGGAGTCGCTGGTACAATGCACCAAAGCATTATAGTATTATAAGGCCTTTTAAATTTGTGCTTACATTCTGTCCCATTCATTTGAATTTTAAGAGCAAAATGAAGTGTTATGGGACTCGTATTGTTTTAAAAAGTAACTCCATATATCTTGTTCTAAACAACTGGGAATATAAGTCTTAGATATCATTTTTAATTTATTTAATTTTTAAAAAAACATCTAGAGTAAAAGATGTCTGATAAGGTGAGGTGTCTAGTACTGTGATACAGTAATTTTTATTTCTACTTTTTGAAGTTATTAACTTTTAAAATGTTTTACAGATTCTAAAATGCAGTGCTATAAGAGAAAGTGAAATTTCATATTGAATGCTTTGGAAAATGGTCACATGTTAAAATATCTATTTGAAGAATTAATTATAATTTATATTTTCTTTTTATATTTACATGATAACTTTAAAATACTAGGATTTTTTTAAAGATGCAAAAACTCCGGTTTCAACATGTGTTACTATAGGGTCCATACAAAATATATACCAAGTTATTTGAATTTTGCGTTGTGCAAATATGGTAGTTTAATAGTGACTGTAAAATATTAGAATATATTTTTTGCACTTTATAACATCCAAAGGAGATGTTTTATAATAAAGTGCACTCAGATCTCTCTTCCTACAAGGTGCTGAGCACTGTTTTACTGGGTTGAATGGCCCGAAATCCACCTTATTTGGTGGCTCTGGTCATTGTGAAGGAGAATTCTGTACTTTGCAGGAGTGAATCGCTGTATATTATCCACTGTTTTCATTCCTTACTTTAAACTGCAAAGCTCTTTCTATCTTGCTTTTACATTGTATATAACAAATACTAGACCTGGGCACCTTGTGTAGTGTAGATGTTAACAACTTATGCACTGGGAATACTAAAGGGAAATTATATTGAACACTGTGCTTCACAACTTGTTCACTGTGGTGTTCTACAGTGAAGTATTTCCTACTGTGATAGTATAGGATGTACATAACTGTTTGGAATCATAAATGTGACTTACAGAAACATCAGCATAAACTTTTAAATCAGCCTATTTTATAAATTTATGGCGAGCTCTTTTACTGCTCGTATTCTCAAAGACTAGACGTAACTTAAGTGCTCAAGATGACTCCAGTTTTGCTAATGCTTACACGTGTTAAGTTCCACTGAAGTTGGAGACTCCTTGTATAAAGTTAATTGTAGGCCTAAATTTGTGTGATGGAAGACTAATTGACTAGAGGATTTTACAGCTTGCTTCAAGTAACCTTAATTGAAACCCTATGCAAAAAAAAAAAGGTTATAGGAATTGTTTATACCAGTGGTTTTATTTATAGAATTATATCAGATATCAGTATTGACAAATACAATACATCCATGTTTACAGGGGTTGTGTGTATCAAAACCAGGCTTTGAAGCCCAACATGTTTGTTCTGTGTTTCTTTAATATTAATAATGGCATTCTGAGGTTTTGGAATTGCTCATGTGAAATAGTTTACTACTTTCTTGATGTGAATGTCAACAGTAATTGCAGCATTAATTTCAGGTTGATGTGAATATTGAGATTTGCACTGTTAATGTAGAAGTAGTATATTTAAAGATCAGTATATGTGCTAATAACACAACCAATTTTGAGTGGCCAATGTTAAAATATTGAAAAATAATTGTCAATGTAATATATTCAGGTTTGCTTTCTGAATGCTCTCTTTGGAAGTAATCTCAATAGTGAACATGGCTCATTTGTAAAAGAATACTTTCCCTCTCCCCAATAAACTTGCTGTAAATACAACAAACAATCCACCATTAATACTTGTTACGCAGACAATGCAAGTAAATTGGGAGGTTGGAGAATGGGTTGCTTGAAAAGTTTGCACTTTGAGGAGTCCTTGGAATTTGTTGTCTTCAGGGTGAGGACAACAAAAAAGCAACTTTTTGGTTGATTTCCTTTAAGTATAAGAAACTTCTGCATACCAGCTGGATTTGGAATATTGTGACCCAGCTGAAATAACTTCCTGAAGTTAGGAACACAGTGCAGTTGTTTCCCTGTTGGGAAATTTCAACTATTCCTTGGCAAACCGATGAAACAAGAAAAAAGAATGCTTGTACAAGATACTAAATGCTAGAGAGAATGGCTGTATTGTCAGAGGGTTGTTTTTTTTTTTCCACACAGGTTTTGAGAGACTGTTGCAAAACTAAAATTATTAGAATACATCGCTTTGATAGAAGACAACTTTTATAGATTAATATTTGTGTCCTCTTTTGTGCTCTAAGAGTACTTAAATAAAAATTTAAAAACAAGGTAGCTCTTTTTGGCAGGGGTAAGTACAGTTAGGTGTTGCCTTGCATTTGCTTTGAACCAGTTACCTGGGGTAGCTGAAATGTTTATCACCTCTGATTTTCTGCTGCCTACAGGTGACAAAGCCCTTGAGGAGGTGTGTTTGACATGAAGCTGTCCGAATTTTTAGATGAGTATGTTTACATAAACAACTGCTGATCTCTCCAATTTAATAAAACTGAGTTGCAAACTAGGCAGCTGGCGAGCTATTTACTTCTTGTTCCGATGTTCCTGCAGGAGGCTAGTTACTCTTGGCAGAGCAATGTTGTCTCAGCTTAATCTGTCACCCAGCCTGGCACTCTAGGTTATATCGAGACCGTGGGCCAAATTTTTCATACTCATACCACTATTTCAGATCTGATGTATACAAGTAAATCTTCATTAGTGCTACAAATACTTTATATTGCCTCGATAAAGAGGTGCTAGACTGTAAATTATGTTTATACTCAGATATCTAAGTTTCCCTCACAGTGCTGCTATGCATCAAGCAACTTTAATATCTACTTTAATATCTCTCTACATTCAGAAATGTAATGCAGTCAGCAATATTATGGGCAGATTTGATTTAAATGGCAAATTTCTTATTAGTAAAGATTTAAATAACTAGTGTTGTTATTCATCTAATATTTAAAGTACTCTATATTCTGTAAAGCTATTTCTTTGTAATACTTCTAGAAACACGGATATTAGTAATCAAGAGGTTATTCTGCTAGAGGATTTACAGGAGTACGAAGAGAGTAATGTGTCTTACTGTTCCTCTGGCTTAAAGAAATTTCTATGCTTTTATATCGGGACAAGCAGCTGAAATATTTATTGTTTCTTAAGAGAAAAGTCAGTGCATTTGGCATATATATTGTTGACTGCTATGACAAAAACTTGATTAAAATACTTGGGAGGGTAACATAAAAGTAGTGTTGCATCAGAATGGATTGAGGATCCAGGTTGGCGTTGCTGATGTACATATTTTCTCAGCCCTTCTCCATGGCTAGTTTTCTGAACAAGATGACAGTACCTTCACAGCCATGTTCCCTAGCACTCATCCAGGAACAGAATAATTCTTGGCAGAAAATATTTATGGAATGATGATGTATGTTTATTGATTGTGATGAAATGTTGCACAAGTGTCTTATATTTTTAATATGTGCATGTATTATGTGCATGTATGTAGATACATGCTGTATTGCACGTCTAGGCCTCAATTTAAAGTAATATGCCTTGTTTAAGAGAACCTGTACTTAAAAATGAGTTCTCAGCTCACACAGATTCAGAGGACCAGACAAGGGGGACACTGCAGAAGAGGAAGAAGGTTATGGGAAGTCAAGAGATGAGAGGCTTCTGGCAAGATGTTTTCAGGGGTAAATTTCTCCCCTCTCTATCTCCGTGTGTGTGTAATACACACTGATGCTGAATTGCAAACTTTCTTGCCAATTACCCAGCATAAACACATTTCCTAACTCTGCAGGTCTGTGAGTATGTGTGTGTGTCTACACACGTGTGTATCTTTATATGACGTTTTGGTCTTCAGTTGGAATTTTTGTTACTTCTCAAGTATCGTTCCAGGTGTTCTTAACAAGTTGGTGGTTTTCATTCTTCTCCCCCATATATGGCAGTCCTTCTCAGCACTGATATTTACACTGCGAAACATGTCATTGCCTTCCTTCAGTCGAAGCAGTTGACTGAATGTTCTGGCTTGAGAGAACAGGAAATAACGTGGCTGTTTCTGCTGTAAAGAGATAAAAGTGCTTTGATCTTTGTCTACCTGTGAGAAACACTTCTCTGTTTCCTTCTTTGACACACAGAGCACTGGATTCTATAAAACATACATAGTGCAGAGCTGTTGGATAGCTCTCCCCTGCCATCCCACACTTTTATATATCACTCATTCAATAGATTCTGGATGTTCGGAACACCTATGTAGAAAAGAAAACTGAGGATGATGCCTGTAGTCTGTACTAGTAAATAAAGTGATGCTTTCAATTACATAGACCAGCTGGAGCAGTCTTGTTTGTTGTGCCTGGAAGCAGCAGGAGCGGAGAAATGTAAGACACCTGCAATAACGTATATTTGAAGGAAACCAGTATAATTTGGCAGTCTTCGTGTTCTGTGTGATGGCAAGTGAAGTCTACAGCTGCCTGGGAATTGATGGTAAGTGTTTAGGTGGATGAGATAGTATGGGCTGGTCTGACAACTTACTGGACCCAGAGGGCCATTCCTGGTCCATCCTTCTGGACACATCTACTCTACCCTTTTCTTGGTTCTGGTGTTTGTATCGCCTCTCAGGCAGCAGAGATGGGGGAAGTAAAAGTGTTCTATTAGCTTAGTTAAGGTATCTTGGTTAACACTGGGTTAATTGATTTAATAGTTAATCCAGGGTAAAAGTAGTAATGAAGCATTGCAAAACCTGATCTGCTATGATGCTGTTATTTCTGAAAACTAATATTTTATTCAGAGGTTGGAAAGGTATTCTTAGAATAGTATCATTCTATGGTACTATTCGCTCATAAAATCACTTTTTAACATTGACAACCAGTCTAGCTGTATTCATAAAATTCATGGAGAAATCTGCTAACTTCCTTTGAAATGCCAACAATAAAGCAGAGAAAAACAGAACTCTAATTGCTTGGGAACTGCTCAAAAGTCTATCACAGATGAAACTGCAAACTGATTGCAAACTTGCTG
Source organism: Eurypyga helias (assembly GCF_000690775.1). NCBI lineage: Eukaryota > Metazoa > Chordata > Aves > Eurypygiformes > Eurypygidae > Eurypyga > Eurypyga helias. The sequence continues at coordinate 3,048 of NW_010245425.1, read as the reverse complement.
CATTTTTCTTAATACAAAGATAATTTTTGTTTGTCAACAAATTAGGCTTCAAATCTTAAAATGGGAATCTCATTTATGTTCATACAGTTTTCCTTGGTTTGTTTTGTTTGTTTGTTTTAAATACATGATTGTCTTGCTGTGATTGTGACCAAAGGTTTATTTTCATCAGTAAGAGAAAATCTGCCTTGTGAATGACCAAAAGAATTATGCTGGGAAAGGTAATCGCTATCTTTTAGCTATTTTAGTTCAAAATATACATACATATTACTGATTATAACTACATCTACCCAAGTACATTTTACATCAGTTATGAGTGTGTTTTCGTGTGACAATCAGTTATGCTAAAAAAGCTTTCAGGTGTAATCTAGTCTTTAGAATTACAGCAAACTAAGAAGAAAGGGGGTGAAGTATTTAATGAGGGGATGACAGTGCTCAAGGTTTGTCTCCACATTAGGTTGACAGAGGTGACTAGGCAATAGTATCAGTGTGTTGCCTGAAGGAGCTTGCTCATTAATAACAGTATGTATCCTTTGTGCCTTTAAAATCAATATGTGTTGGAGAAGAGAAATTAATTCACAAAAGCAGCAAGTACTTCAAAGCTTTTCTCAGTTGTCTCCTTAATGAATTCTCATCCTTTAAATCTATAGCTCAGTTGTATGTAATAGTTACTCTGTTGAAGCTGTGCCTGCATGAGGGAACAGGATCCCACTGTCTGGTGATGTGTCACTACAGTGATTGTGCACACTGGAACTTGAGGTGCTGTATCCTTCTGTTTTTAAACTGAAGTGCTAATACTGCTCTACTTAATACGTATTGCCATGTCAGTCCATCCATATGCAGCCTTGGCAGGTCACTGTGTTCGATTTGAAAGCTGTCACATGAAAAGGAAAACTGGAATCTACCTCACCACTGCAGTGAGAACAGGCCTTTAATCTTAACCCACATCTGGATTGCACAAGATAAAAGCTTGGCACTGGTTTTCAACCTTGGCAGGCTTATTGTTAAGATACTGCTGCAGCAAATTTTGATGCTTACAGATACCTTTACTTTCACCTGTAGAGAAATGCATTGTGTTTATGTGGTGGTGGGTTTTGGCAGTGGGGGAAGGAGCACAGGGGTGGCTCCTGTGAGAAGCTGCTAGAACCTCCCCCAGCTCTAAGTCAGAGCTGCATCTGGCAACAGCCAAGCGAGTCGGTGCCTCTGTGATTAAGGTATTTAAGAGGGGAAACCACCAAAAGAGAACCAGCAGCAGAAGTGGAAACAGAATGTAGAGAGGGTGTGAAGAGAGGAGGGGGATGTGAGGGAGATACCCAGAGAGGGGAGGAGGTGGCCAGAGCAGAGGTTCCCCTGCAGCCCGTGGTGAGAGGGCAGGCTGTGCCCCTGCAGCCATGGGGGGTCACGGGGGAGCAGAGACCCCCCTGCAGCCTGGGGGCTGCCTTGAAGAGCCTGTGACTCCATGGGAAGTCCGCACTGGAGCAGCTGCTCCTGAAGGAATGCACCCCATGGAAGGGACCCATGCTGACGCAGTTCGTGAAGAACTTCAGCCGGTGGGAAGGACTCACGTTGGAGAAGTTTGTGCAGGACTGTGTTCTGTGGGAGGGACCCCACGCTGGAGCAGGGGCAGAGTGTGAGGAGTCCTCCCCTTAAGGAGGAAGGAGCAGCAGAGACAGTGTGTGATGGACTGACCACAAACCCCCTTTCCCTGTCCCCCCTGCATCACTCTAGGGGGAGGAGGTAGAGGAGGTAGAAAAATTGGGGGCAAAGCTGAGCCGAGGAAGAAGGAAGGGGGTTGGAGGTATTTAAGAGCTGTTTTGTTATGTCTCTGTCCTACTCTGATTTGATTAGTAACTAACTTAATCGATTTTATTCCCCCCTCCTCCCCCCCAAGTTGAGTGTTTTGCCTGTAACCTAACTGTTGACTGATCCCTCCCTTTCCTGGCCTTACCCCAAGAGCCTTTCCTGATGTTTTCACCTCCCCTCCCACCAAGGCAGGAATGAGCGAGCAGCTGCACGGTGCTGAGTAAAAGAAAACCTGCAAGATTATTTCATAGAATCAGAGTGGTTGGAAGGCACCTTAAGGATCATCTAGTTCCAACTCCCCTGCCATGGGCAGGGGCACCTTCCACTAGACCAGGTTGCTCAAAGCCACATCCAGCCTGGCCTTGAACACTTCCAGGGATGGGGCATCCACAGCTTCTCTGGGCAACCTGTTCCAGTGCCTCACCACCCTCTCTGTGAAGAAAAAACTGTCTTTTGCTAGAGTTCCAATAGAAGAAATTGGTAATTTCTACCTTTACCTCTGAAGCTGTAGAGGCAAGAAGTGAATTGGTGACAGGTTCTGACAGCTGGTTATAAAGGAGCAGGCTGTTACAATTTGCAGTAAGTGGAACAGGGTGTCCTGTTTCTTGTGTCAATGTGGGCAGGGAGGGGGAAGAGGGGAAGAAATGGGAAGAAAGGAATGCTGAGCATTTTGGCTCACTGTAATGTACAGGACATTGTGGTTGCACACCATTACTTTTGAAGAAGCAGTGGAGTGGTCTCCACATTTAACTCAAAAACTTTAAGGAAAAAAAACAGATCCACCTGTCAACATTTTTCTTGGAGGGAAGTGGTGCCAATGGTAAAGACGACAACATGGACATTGATTTCTTTAACTCACTATATGGCAGATATTAATCAACACATTACAGTGAAGATGCTTTCTGATAAGTATCCACTTCTCCAGAATTCTTAGTCACATCAAGTGCAAAACCTTGTGGCAGAAGTTTACAAAAAAGCAAGATAAATAATTATGCAATAATTATTTTACCTGGTATCAGGATATTCAGAAAATGAATGACGATAGGGTTCTGATTTTGGACACGGAAAAGCACTAGGAGAGGATTATTTTGTGAATACAGTAGTAGAAGAAATACAAGCAAGCTGTTTTCTGGGAGACTGCTCAGAACTCATCAAAGGTGATCTGTTAAAGCCAAACACTCTGATCTGGAGGATGGTAAGCCGAGCCTCTTGTTGGCCAGTCGTGACAGTGTCGTGGTTTAACTCCGG
>NW_010245424.1:77821-132238 GCF_000690775.1 Eurypyga helias | reverse complement strand
GACAGTGTCAAAGGCTTTGCACAAGAACTATGGTATTGTGCCCCATTGTTAGCCCTTTAAATAACCTGCAAAAATGGTAATGGAGAAAGTGTAGAAATACCCAGTCGAGAAAATTTAAAGCAATGACAGTTCGTATTACTGTGATAAAAAGATGTATGGAGTTAGATTTTGGCTTAAAAGAAGTTTTGCTTAGAAGGAAACAGAAAAATGAACATTGCTATGTTTTTTGTTTTCGGTGTTTGGTTATTTTTTTTTTAGTTTGCAAATTTAATTTACTTTTTGAGAATGATCAGGGTTCAGTATTCTTAGCAAGGCATGCTTTAATGCAAGTCTTTGAAGAATAAGATACATAATACTTTTTAAAATGTAAAACCAGTGAATGCTTATTGTATTCAAGACAAACTGAATGTAAAAATAATGAATGAGATGACATGAACCTCTTACTTCCTCCACTTTTTCTTCATGCTGTGTTCTCTTTTCTGAAGTATAAGTCATGGTTTCTATTGGCATTATTTTTCCATGAGTGTGTAAGTACAACTTACATTCATGATCATGACTGCTTCATGTATTTTCTTGGGTATGATTTGATTCCTTATTCGGTTGAGTTACTCTGGTTTCATCTGCCCCTGTAAACTAAAGTGTTTGAAAAAGAGGTACAAAAGGTAACTATTTTTTGGTATTGTATCCTCTTTCTGTATTTTACCCTGGTTTATATCTTATATTAGCCAATGGAAGACATTCTGCATAGAGAGTTTCATTTTGCATTTAGTAGTTACTGTTGTCACAGTAAGTGTAAATATAATTTTTGGGAAGTGTACTTCTATTGATTCATACTTTCTCTGACCTTTTTTTTTCTCCACAGATCAAATTCGACAGTGATGGTGTCTGTGTTTGCTGTGAAATGCAGCATCAAACATCAGGCTGTAGTAACCTGGGAGAAACACTGAAACTGAACCCTCTTCAGGAGTGTAATATTGTGAGGCTGACCCTAAAGGTGCGTTATGAGAGGAACTAAGCGTTTATTTTGTTTCTAAGTACTGAGTACGTAGTAAGACAGAAGTTATGTGCAAAAAAATTACCTTCATACAATAGAATCTAGTGCTCCTATACATGAAAATGGTTTTATGTTACGTGCTCAATAGCTGTATTTGTATAGGTAACTGTTTTGTTAGAGGTTATTTAAGAAACAGAAGTTTCATGGTACTTTCATGTTACTATTCAAGAAAGAACAAAAGGTGGTGTTTGGTGGTGTTTATAGGTGGTATGGTAGGCCGCAAAGCAATACAAAGCATTAGCAGAATGATGAAGTATTTAATGACGTACTGCTAACAAAATAACAGCAGAGTTTCAGATGGAAGTTACTTTGGGAGAGAATATTAAGTGTGCTTTTGGAATGGTGCTGGAAACATGCTTATAGCCTGTTCAGTATTATAAGAGGTTTGAATTGTAGTGTTTTGTGTTCCAACCACCCAGATAAAAATTTGAGAGCAAATATTCAGAATATAGTATATGAGTGAGTTATGTTCCAGTGGAATTTCCCACATCATTGCTTCACTTCATTGTCACCAAACCAGCAAGACATGGTCTTACGTTGGTTTGGAAAACAGTAAGGAATCCATTAAATAATTGGTCAGAGAAAAAAAAAAAAAAAAACCAGCCTGAGAGACAGATACTGGTTAATTTTAGTTTTAATTTAATGATCAATAGAACTACCTCTGCATCTGTGGCTGTCAGTTTCCAAGTAGATATTTTAATAAAGTTAATAGAATATAATGGAGTAAAGTAGTGAAATTCAGTGTGGTAAGTATCTTAAGGATTTAGACTATAGTGTGAACCCTGAAAATGATAAGTTATATTAATATTTGAAGCTATATTTTGAAGTTCAGAACAGGTGGAAATCCTGCAAAGGTATACAGTAAATATCTAAATTATTTTCAGATATGTTAAGGAGAAGAAAAAAAAAAAAAAGGCAAAACAACTGCTAAGTAATAAGGGATCAGGTAGAAATTCAAACAATTTTATATGACCCTAAAATTAAGTAAGAGCTCTGTCTCAGGTTTTAATGCAGATGATAATGGAGAATATGGGAGCAAAAACCTACTAGGTAGCAGGTATTAGTAAGTGGAAAAGCAGCATAATGACATTACTGATCAAAAAGTACTAATTAACTGCTCCTTTGACTGCTAAATTCAGGAGAGTATTGAGCGGTGCAGTTTCAGTGGAATGTGTTATGAGTAGGTAATGCAGGAAAATAACTTCTCAGACATTCTTCAGAATATGACAGATGCAGAAACATGAACCTGAAATGTTTTTCGTACAGGAAAAGCTGACTTGCTGATCCTATAAAAATAAAGATTGTGGGAGCATATGGTTGCTTGCTGTAAATATGTCAGTGGAGTAAACTTAGCAAGAGAGAGAAGAACTGTTTATCTTCGAGGACATTGTCAGTGTATGAAGTGAGTAGATGCAACATATGCTGGAAATCAGGGTAAGGTTTCTAACCAGTACGGCAATAAGAATCGAAGCACAAATTATAATTAATTTTAACATATACCTCAGTCATTTATAAAAAGAATTGATGTCACACCTGCTTGCATTAGCAGAGGACTGATTTAAACACAGGAGTTCCTATGAGTATAGTCTGAGTACAGCTTTAATTCAGAACTTTTCGTTTAAGAGAACATAGCTAGGAAAATAACTTTTTCAGAAGGTTCCTTAAATCTTTTTCAGTTTCAATTCTACATTTGCTTTCTATTTGACTTCGAGAGCTCTGTATTCCTGGCTGCCAATTTAAGAAGAGCATCCTACTAAGCCCATAAGAAAGAAAGATTGCAGCTCATTAAGTAAACAACTGACAGTGATAAGGCTCACCTTCTTTAATTGCAATTAACAACTACACTGTTATTTTAAGAGAATAGATGTTTTAGCACCGAAAGCTCAACTGTGCTCTTTGTCTGGGGAGCCAGAGGGGGAGAAAGTGTAGAGTACCAGAGTTAAGATTATACACCTTTATGTATAACATTATGCTGGCATGATGCTCCGCTTTCTCGAGGATGGGTAAAATATCACATTTTCCCAAAGTCACCTGTGCTTTTTTGATGGTAGCAACTCTGGGAGCTGTATTATGTACAGAACAATTGTGCTCATACTGCCTGGCTGATCTTGTTCCCAGTCAGTAAACAGGACAAAGTAAGATAACAGTGGCTTGTGTATTCTGTCATGCCTTGCATGATACTGAGTGGAGCTTTTTACTTCCCTTTGATTCCAAATTTATTGTTACAGAGTTTCCTGATGACCAAGCCTACCTATAGCTTAATTTTTTTTTTTTTCATTCAGAAGACCATATTTTCACTTGCAAAGCAGAGGAGGATGTTCTTTGGAGTTACAAGCACAGCCTTTCCTCACATATTTGCATTTGGTCTTACAGCAATATTTAATTTTGCTGAATGACTTGCCTAAAAGACTTCATAATCTGCTTAAAATTGGATGAAGCTCAGTGTAGATTGGGTAGGTTCCTCTCATATTTTTAAATGCTAGAGTTGTTTCATGTTCATTAACAGGTAACTGGAAATACTCTCTATGCTCAGAGTGTATTTACCATGCTAGATCCCATCAAAAATAGAGTGTTTCAGTGTAGGCTTTGTAGTCTGAATAGCTGGGCTACAGGTATTCCAGGGTTCTAAGTAACAGTTGTATAACAGACATAGTCAGCTCAGACTTTTCCTTTCTCATGAATATGTTTGTTCTAGCTTAGGTAATAAGTAAATATGGTGTGAATATTTCTCATGGCTGAAAAGCTGCTTCTTTGAATAACTGGAACCTGTTTATTACGTGTTTGTTCTGTATTTCATGGAACTTTATTCTTTAAGGACTCTTAACTAACGTATCTCTGGTACTAAATTTAGTGTAGACACCTGAGTTGGTGAGAGACAACTCACATCCATCAGAGAAGACCTTTTTGAGTTTCTTAAGTAGCTCCTGTGAACTGCTGCTTTAAGTTATAGTAGATAGTTTCGACCCGTATAAACCAGTGTACTAATTGTACCTTCACACCTTAAATATATATTGTGAAGCACTGGGCGTTTCTCCATTTACAGTTCAATGTGTATTTGAGACCTGTGTGGTTCAGAACTGATTCTCTGTAAGCAGGGATGGTCTTCCTGGTATTAGAGCAGGTGTCTTTTCTACTATTTTTCAGACATACCCAGTTAGAACAACTGAAGTTATAATTGGAGTTAAAAGGATTGTTGTCCTTGAATTCATGAATAAAAGGGGGGCACAGACACTAATTTCACGGGTGAAAAAGCTTTACTGCTCATTATCTCTTTTCAGGTTATAGTAGTATAAGAAATGAAGCACTGTAATTGAAGTCAATCAAGGAGAAAAAAAATCATCTTCACGGAATTGCAGAAGCGAAGCTGGTTTTAGCCCTTGATCAGTGTGGATGTTTAGATCCGTGTGTTCAGGGCTACTGATTAGTGTTCTTTTTACACATCAGCAAGCTTATTTTACTCCTTTTATTGTATATTGACTGAGCTCTCAAAAGTGCAATGGGTTTAAGAGCCTCAAAGACTACAAACCTTTTATTTCCACAGTAGAACAATGTATTGAGCCAGCAAAATGTGTGTTGTAAAGAGAGTTGCCAACTCAGTATTGTTGCACATGTTACAAGTACTGAGTTTGTGCTGTGTCACTTATTTTTTCGATAATATGAACTTAAGCAGCATATGATAAAACATAATAAGTAGTTTAAATGCTGTAAATAAATCTGGAGATAGAAGTGAGTAGGGACAACAAGCATTGACCTGTTTTTCTCATAGATCAAAATAGGTTTAAATATAGTTTCTCAGTTCTGTGTAAGCAGCACAGCTGGATAATTTTCTACATAGTATTTGACAGAAAGAATATTTTGTCATGATAGTGTTTCTTCTGTGTGGTGTATGTCTGCACTGACTATTAAATGGTTTGATGTTCGTGCATGTAACTTGCTTGACAGTACAGGTCATTGCTATGATATGAGGAGGCAAGGGAGTGATTACATGTTTACCAAAGTCTGTGTTTGAGTTGAATTATGAAGATATGCAGAGATTCTTGTTTCATTTTGGCTTACTTGATTTTTAATCTGTATTTATTGGGTATGTAAAAGGAATTAGGGGGCTCCTGCAATAGTTTGATAAAAGGAGGCTGATCAAACAAGGCTATTGATATGTTTTCCCAAATGGCAATTATTGTGAAGCGTAAATTTTATTGGGCTCATGCTAAAGTCCTCATGCTGATGTGTGGTCGACATACCTTGGCTTTGTTTCAAGCCCTTACCAAACTGTACTTTGTGGTAGGTTGCTACATACAGAAGAAGTTTCAGAGAAACTTTCTGGTTTTTGGCTGGGTGCTTTATGCATTTGATGAATAAAGCGTGTGAGAACAAGGTGAAACACTCTCATTCCAAAGGTCAATGTCTCTTCCTGCTTTTTCATAGCTATGAGTTTGGAGATACTGTTTATGTGGAAGCAAAATTCTTTAGGAATTCACCCTATTTCCTGGTTTCGCATGCAGCCTGCTGTCAGTCGTGTATTACTTCCCATCCAGACATAAAATTACATTGAGTTTTTGTTGGTAATGCTGAATGCGTGCATTAATCCATGCATTACAGCTGGATTGCAGCTGTGCTTGACTAATAGGGCTTTTCTAGAGCTGGTTCTGGAAGGTGACTGATTGTAAAGAGTAATTCAGTTATAACTTTGTTTTCTAAGGTGAAGGAACTGTATGGATATGGCTCACCATTACAGCAAATTGGTAGGATTCCAGTTTTGCTTTCTATTTACTGTGATGGGAGGTACAAATTATGTTTTGAAGGGCAAAATTTCAGAAGGGTGAATACACTTGCAGTGAATGGTCTTTGGTTATAAAGGACCTAGTTGTGCCACCTCTCCCATCACTAATGGGGGGGCTTGTGACATTGTCATGGTTTGGTTTAGATTCTGTCTCATTCCAGAGATTTTCTTTGCTTCTGTCAGGTAATTGCATGTGCTAACAGCTGTTCTAAATTGCTTTGTTAAATGATAGTTTCTACAGTTGAATTATCAAAGTGATAAATCAATCACCAATTTTTTTCCTTATTACAGTTTAATACCATCTGACTGCTTTATCATCCAACAATTTGGTGGAAAACAAAGAAAATGAGTTTTTACAACAAACTTCTTTTTCATTATATTACTGTATTTATTTTTGTATGATGTTATCACTGATTTTTATCCTAAAATTATAATTTGGAACACAAAATTAAAAAAATTAAACATTCAGATTTTTAAAAACACTCAGATTTTGTAATACAGCTTCTATTCTAACATGTTTCATACGCTTTTGGGCAAAGTCTCTGATGTAGAAAATGTGCCTTTTTTTGGTCATTTTTCAGAAAATGTAGGTTGTGTCTTCCTAACACTCTATAACACAAAAGAAATGGATGACACGTAGTAGTGCAGATTGTGTATTTCTTTTATTTCTTTTTTTTTTTTTATCTTAAATATTCCCTGCTGGTAATCTTCTTCATTTTGATACAATCTGGGAGTCACTTTCACCAGTGTGTCTTTCCTGAGGTTCAGTCACTCACCAATGACAGAAAACCTCGGCCATATGCTGTCCAGGTCCCATTTCCACGACTCTGACACGGGCAAAAAGCAGAAGAAAGAGTTACATGGTTTTCAGTGTGCATGTTCTGTTTGCGTAGCCAGCAGTGCTTGCTTGTGTACCTGCAAGCACCAGGAAACCTAGCTTCTGCATGATTTTGATGTTCGTAGGCAGCAACGTCTTTTCTGTAGCTGAGCTGCTTAGGGAGGTGTGGAGTTTGTGTAGTTGTGGCATCAGGAAAACAATACTGGTGTTGGTTAAATTCAGAACGTGTTAAACCCTTTCTCACAACCAGCTTAGAAAATTCTGATTTTCTATGAACTACTAACAACATATCCTGTAAGTCTGTCTTCAAGTAGCCATAATCCCAAAGGGGAGGTATTTCAGGTTAATTAGATTTAAAGCTTGTGAACAAGAGAGGAGACAAGGAATAACTCTTCTCTTTCTGTTCAGCCACCCCTAACATAAATAGATCTGGGATATATTGCTGCGTATTAGATCTGACTGAGAGCTCCAACTTCATGTTTTGCTGAAATTCAAAATGAAATTAAATATATGTGTATGTCAAAATGGCATTTTTTTGCTGAAACAGTTCTACTAGCTCCATTACAGACCTTACTACTTTCAGACTGGGGAAATGTTCCATTTTGTTTTGAGCTAAGTTTTGAAAGATTTGCTGCTTTTTCTTATGTAAGATGAAGCTAAAATGGTCCATTCTGTACTCGCATTATGGTATTATTAGTTAATACTTGGTTTTCACCAGATAATTTTTCAGCTATTATGCTGAAGAAAGCACTGCAAAGGAAGAGGGCCATGCACACATCAAAGTAGCTTTTGAAAGCTTAGCTGATAAATATTTAAGAGCATCTACCAGATTAGTGTGCAACCCCTCAATAGAAGCTAAATAGGCTCATTTAGCTCTCTTTTTAAGGTTATAAAGCTCACACAGTGATTTTTGCCTCTGTTGATGTCCAGAGTTGTATCACTAACACTTCATAGACTTCTGTAGTGAAACCATGTTTAATCTCAGAAATGGTACAAACAGTTTCTGCCTTCTATTTGAGATAGCACTTTCTGCTGTTTTGTCCAAATAAACATTGTATTTCTTTTTTAGTTTATAACCTTCATTTCTCCAAATATCCCTGACTCCTCTACAGTTAAAGGATCAGCCTATTCTCTTTGTTTACAGCAGGTTTGATAAGAATCCTACTAACAGAAGATGAAAAGTTAGTCAACACACATGCCATTTAACCGGGACCACACACTTCCTTTTCTTGGTGGTCTCTGCTTATCAGTTTGTTGTTTATTTGTGAGAAGAGGGCTATAGCTACACCACTTACAATTTTAGCTTGGCAGAATCGATTTGGTAAAAGTTGCTTCTGGATTTAGGGGCTGCTCAAGTTTGCTGCCAGTATGCATTTTGGGGCTAAATATATCTGAAAACAATGCTGCTTATAATTCTGTCTGTCTGAGAAATGTTGACACAGGATGACTATTCCACAAAGGGCTAAATCCCAACGTGCACATCTTCTATTCCACACACATCCACATTTTTATGCAATTTGTCTAATACGGTTTTCAGCGTTTTGGTGGGGTTAAGAGGTTGGTGCTCCAGAGTCTTTGTACAGCTCAAGAATTACAGTCATTTTGATCTTATACTCTGCTTTCATTCTGAAGAGATTCTTTACAAGACCACAGATTTTGTGCAACAAGCATTGTCTGCACAAATATCCTTTGTGGAACCACAGGTGTCTGTTATTAGGGAGGGGAAGTGATAAATGGTTATGTAGATAATGACAATTAATTTGGTAATTATTAAGCTGTAATAAAAATGGAATACTACAATCATGAAATCTTGCTTTTCTCTTAAATCAGTATTAAATTCAAATCCAGCTTTTGAGATTTACTGAGGGACTTACTTGGGAAAAAACAACAGGCTACAGAAAAAACAGCTCACAGTGCTGTCCAGCTTCCGTGGGTTTACATCTGAATTGATCTCGGCTTGCTTCCAGGCAATTCTGACAGCTGCTTCCAATGTTAAAAGGATTTGTGTCCTCTACGATTAGTGAGTTAAGGTATGGGAAGAAAATTGTATATATAACCTGCAGAAGAGTAATTCTACATAGTACATTATACCTATCAGAGCATTAATTATCATATAAACATGCTGAAGAATCAGATTTTTGTCCTAAAAAGACAAAAATACCCAGAAAAATACTGTGTAAGAGAAAATGGGTTCAATCATTTGTGAAGAGGAAAGAATCCTATTTCACACCATTACAGATTCATGTTTTTTCTGATTAGTGTCCTTCTTGCAGATGCCAACCAAAAATCTGCCACTAAAGCTTCTTGCTTTTGTATTTAATAGAGATTTCCTACCCCTTCAGACCCCTATGTATGTAGCTGTCTGTGGCCAGGTGCTGTGGGGAGTTAAGGTTGTCCCTGTTGTGGTTACTGCTTTTTCACATTTCCTAAAGGACGTCTTAATTGTCATCGTGTTCCAGCTGGAATCTGCATAAGCACCTACTCAGTCTTTCCGGTAGCGTGTTGGGCCACAGAGGAGTTTAGATCTTGAAAACCCGTTCCTGCTCACTCACGATGTGTAGTTGGGTAGATGAGTGTCCTATGAATTACTTCATTACTTGTTCTACAGGGCACAGCGGGGAAATTCCCTGAAAATGGTAAATTGCCTGAGTCTGATTAGGAACTCAGGGGAATTCCTCTGATTAGGAACTTCCCCTTAGGGAAAGGGGTGTGGCAGAGGAGGGGGGTTGGTTTGTGGGTTGATTCCAGTTTGAGTTGAAGCAGTCTTTAGGAAAAAATAAAAATAAATCAGTCTTCCTTTAAGGAACAGGTAGTGATGGTGAGGATAGCACAATCATTGCTCAGTTATTAAGCTCGTTGTTACAAATTTAAGCTTAATGTCTTTTCCAAATTCTCTTAGCTTTGCCGTCTTGTTACATTTTTTTGGTGGTGGATGTCTACTTTTTATTGATCTTTATGTAATACGTAAAAATTCTGCATCACTGCATTTGAAACATTCTAGTTGTATCTTCACCCTCAAAAAGACTGCAGCGGGAACACTAACTGCTTAGCCTGGAAAAGGAATCTGTGGAAAGAGGGCCATTGTTCCTGGGGGCAGTAATCCCTGCCCTATGTAACAAATGTAATGCTGAATAGCAAACCGAGTTCAGCCACCCGTGTGTGGCAAGGGCAACACCTCAAACCGCAACAAAGAGGTCATGGTCATTGAGAGCATCCAGTCTGGGACACTGCTGCAGCTCAGGGTGCTTGCAGAGCCGACTTACGCTCTCTGTTGTCTCACAGTAGGTAGCAATAAATAAGAATTAAAGCAGTTGGTTTGACACTGACTGGTGTGGTTTTCTAGAATTACTGGAGAGAAGCAAAAAATAGCTAAAGATGAAAAGCATTGCTTGGTTATGTTCTGTGCTTTAGAGTGTGGGAGAAACAAATTGGGGGAAAAAAAATCTCGTCCTTTCTCTATCCCTGTAGTATGACTGGGTTTGGTTTATTCCTTATTTGTTATAAATGTGACATAAGTGTAATTGAGAACAAAATTCCATTTTTGGCTTTTCTCCAGCAAGATTAGTTTTGTCTTTATCATGGTTATTCTGGCCTAAGCTACTGGGTGGATGAAGAGGGAGATAGTTCTGCAGGAAAGGATCTGGGGTTATGTTGGACAAAAGGTAAATCGATGATGTACTATTGCAAAACATCTCAGTCATCATTGCAGGATGTGTAAGGATGAGTATAGTTTGTAAAGCACAAGGAATAATCCTTATGTTAAGTCAGCATTTGCAGGGCCTCAGTTGTGCCCAGTTTAGGATTTTGCGTTTCAGGAAAAATGTGAACCAGCTTGAGGTGAACCAAATTAAATTAATGGAAGTGGTCAGAGGCCTTGGAAAATGGTCTGAGTTGGGGATTGGAGGATATGGGATTAATGTGTCATGCAGTAAAGGAGGAAAAGACTTAAAGCATGATAATGGGGTTTAAATGTGTGAAAGTCTGCCATGAAATAGCCTGTTTTCACAAGCTATGGAAGAAAAGGCACAATGGTTTTCAACTGTGGCATGGACATAAGGAAGATACTGATGGCAGGGATAAACATTGGAATAGTGGGATGAAGCTGTGGGATTGTTAAGAAAGCATCAAAGAAACATCTGTCATGAGAGATAGGGGCACATTGAGTCTATCCTGAGGCATGTAAGTTGTATGAGGGTCTTAAAGACACTTGAGATCCTAATTTACAACTTTGATGTTGCTGTTACTACTTAGCATAAATGGTATCAAGTTATACATTTGGATTAGCTAAATCTTTTGTTTCTAAATGGCTGTGGTAAGCAATGAGTGAAGTTTCTTATTGCTAGGAAATAGTGCTGTTTCTACCCTAGATCTTGTGTCTGCCTTGGTGTTCTCTAGGTTTACGTATGGAGAGCAGAATGGGCAGGATCTGTCTCTTCTTGTGCCACTGTTAAACTAATTGCATCTCTAGGGGTTTACTTGCCTGTTTACCTCATTTTGAATGCTCTAAATGGGTCTACGCGACTTTTTTGTTTGAATGAGTCTTCTGTATCACCTTCTGTTAGAGATTGGCCCTTTCCAGTATTTTGCTGTTGCTACTATCGATTAATTATTCCCCTGGCTGAGGGGCTGGCCAAGATGACCAAAAGCTATGGACCAGATCAGCAAGAGCAAATCTGTCTCAGTGTAAGCTATTAAATGACTAGAACTTGTTGACCCATTTAAGGTCTGCCTGATTCCCATGGCTGGCATTTCGGTCTTCAAATGAAGGTCACCTGAGGAGCATGCAGTTACAGTGGCTGGAGTAAATCCGTGCTTTTCTATCATGGTTTTCAGTACTGATGGAAAAAACAAAGCAAGAAATCCATTGATTTATAGCATGGAAGTTTTCTGCACTGCCAGCGACTGAAATATTCTTTTAAACTTAGATCCTGCAGAATGTTCCTTACACAGTCAGTGTTTTTAGTCATGAAGTAGTAACAATTTTGATTTTTTTTCACACCTGTTCTCTGTGATACACCTTCTCATATACTTTAACTGGCTGTTCAGAATACTAACTGAGACACAGTTGTCACAAATACAGCAGAGATGCAATTGCTGTAGAAGGATCACAGTAGTTTTGAAATGCTGCCAGCATGTCAAGTCAGTGTTCCTTTTCACTGGCTGTTGAGAAAATAAATAAAACTCCAGTGATTGGAAGAGAGAGTTGTGGGTTTGTTTTTTGTGTTGTTGTTTTTTTTTTTTTATTTATACCTTTGTCATAAAAATGTTTTAGTTATAAATTAAGCTTTTTAAAAACTGTATTCTACTTAGAACAAAGTATTGCTGTTTACTATTTTTAATGGGTTTGGGTTTTGTTTTTAAACAACAAGGCCATATGCACTTACTTATTTCATCAGCACAAAGGGAAATGGCTGCATGTAGTCACTGCATTTCTCTCGTATCTAAATCGTTTCAGATGCACAGACTACCTGATTCAGGATAACATTCTCTATTTCATACTGGAGTTTCCACTGTATTTTTTAAAACACAACCCTAAGCTGTAGATTTCAATTACTGAAAGGAGTGACATTTCTGTATGTTATTTTATCTGGTTTTTGGTTTTTAATTAGCAGTCTGTTTTGTAGGGGGTTTTTTGTTTGTTTTGGGTTTTTGTGGGGTTTTTTGTTTGTTTTGGGTTTTTTTGGAGTCCACTGTGAAAGCAGTAATTTGTCTCTTCTGGGAACTGGAAAACTTGACATACCAATATTTCTAAGGAAATTTCTAATACAACCTGTATTGTGAAAAGTGGGTAGATGTTTGTTTCAGTAATTGTTCCCTTTGCAGAAAGGTTTAAAAAAATTATTACGAGCTGAATGAGGTCTACACACTTATTTGAGACCATATTAATTGATAGACATTGACAGCATTTATTATCAAACTGCTAAAAGTATTGCCTGTCCTTGGTGTCTCTGAGAGAAGCGATGACATTCTGATGCATGTCTTTTCACAGGACCTGTTGTTCAGTGTCTGCGCTCTCAATATCATCTCCACCATTGTCTGTGCCTTGGCAACAGCAATGTGTTGCATGCAGATGGTATCTTCTGATCTTCTGCAGATGGTGAGTATGTTTCAGTGGCAACACAGGGTATTGTCCAACATAGCATTGTCCTTAGCTGTGTGTACTCATTCGTACCTACTCTTGGCTTACGAACTCAAGCCTGTTTGTGTGTCTTTGTATAGTGTTACGTGTGTGTATATGGGTGTATTTTTTTTATCTGCATGCATCTGTATAAATATAGCATACAGATATATGCAGTATGAATAGGTGCTGTATTTGAAATGTTTTCAAATTATATTAGAGAGTTATAATCAAGATTTTGCGATGAGGAGTATGTTATTTTCGTTAGCAAGGTTATTAACAAGGTTCAGTTACGTATGACAGAAAATTTACTGTGCATAACTTGTTCATCATCATCATTTTCCATACTGTCCAGAGCAATTAGCTAGCTTTGAGATACCATTTTTCACTACTTTTTTGGGTATGAGAACTATGAGTTCAAAACTGGAACTTTTCACAGCCCTGTGCCAGTAACAGTGTTTGAAGCTGAACATGTTCTCCTTCTGAAGAGTAGCACTTGCGTTTAAAACAAGAGGGAAAAGGACCATTAGTCTTCTGCATAGCCAGCTGCATTACAGGATACTGTCTTGTTTTGGTTGGACAAAGATAGCTTTTCTATCCCAAATGAGTGCTGTGGTTCTCAAGGCTTCAATGTAATGTTGAAACAAGAAAAGAAAAACTTAAAATCTTGTATTTTGCAGGCCAGGTATACCGTTTCTAACCCAGCTCTGTTGCTGGCTGATCTAGGAAATGATTTTCTGTTTAATAAGAGAGGGCAAGTCACACATCTAATATCAGTAAATTTGTGTCTCCTATTTTAAAAGTTTGCATAGATAAAATACTGGCCCAGAAAGTCAGCTTCAAACCATATATACAACAGTCAGAGTTGTAAAATCCCAGACCAGCCATGCAGGGATGCAGTCGATTTTAAAACAAACAAGGAAATAATAAAAAAATATACTAACTGCTGTGGATACTGATTTGCATTTAAGTGCATGAATTACAGAGATTAGGCTGTCGTTTCTACACACATGTTCCAGTCACTGGGTTGCAAACTTAGGTGAAGAATACCTGCAATCTGTGAACTGATGTTTACTTCACAAAGTAGCAGATACAGTGTCTACACATATGTCTGCATAGTGCCTACAAATGGTACGTAAGTGCATTTTTTCCTATAGCACTCTATGTATTCATCCAGTGTGTGCTCTAAAAGGCTTGTAAACTGTTTATTTAATAACTTTGTTGTGGATGTTGAACAGAATTGACAGAAATTGACTTTTCTGCTGATGACACGTTGCATTTTAAATGTTAAAGGATTTTTATCATATTTTACATATTCATTCTTTTCATACACACACTCTTCCCCCCCCGCCCAGTGTTTGCCCATTGACTAAAGATCATCTTCACCTTGCAGTGATGACAGGGAGATGAAATGATCATCACACCTGTAAAGACCTGTCTGCCTAGCAGTGATTCAGAAGTGTAACCATATATATTCCAGGAAACTTAACCTACAATTAATTTTCTGGTATTTAGCAGTGTAAGAGGAATAAAAATGTATAGATGACAATGAACCAAGAACAACATTAAAGTGCTTCTGATGTGCAGGAGCAGTCATCTCAACAGGAAGTCAGATACCTTAAAAGCACGTACTTTTTTTCTCTGCCCCTTCATTCTTCATTTCTTCGCCAAAATTCTTTCTTTACCACCTGGTGATGCTGCCACTATGTCAATTCCTTTTTGGTACCTATGATTTGTGCTTCCATCTTTCTGACTTGGCTGGTTATTTGTCCATTCTCCCACCCTTCGAGCTCTGTTGACAAGAATTTTCTTCCCTCTCCACAGGAGAAAGGAAATTACATTGCTCTTTCTGTTCGACCCTAGTCTTTTCTTGTTTAGCCTTAAGTTTTTCCCTTTTTTCAGGTTGCTGAGCCAAATTCCTACCAGGCCTAAGTGAGCGTAACTTCACTGGCTTTATGCTTATTTAGACCAGCTGAACTCTGACCTAAAGATTTCTTTTTCTTTCACTATTTTCAGTCTGTTGTCCCATGATCTGCAGTTCCCTTTTGCTCTCCTGCACCCTGGATTCTTATTTTCTTTTTTTCTTGCTTGTTAATGCTTGATTTGTGCTTTTTCCTTTCCTTTTCCCTGAGGTATGCATACTCTCTTAGCAGGGTTGTACCATGCTGGAAGTTTAAGGTAGCAGCAGCAAGAGCTTCCACCCCTCTTATATGAAAAGGTTGTAATGATTGTGCCAATTCTTTTACTCTGCTCTTACAGTATTCAAGAGGTGCATAGTCTCTCTGGTAGGAGGAGGGGGCATAAAAATGTAATTCCTAGCCAGCAAAAGTATTATGCCATTGGGAACATCCTCCTCGGACGTGATTAGGTTATCATTAGCTCATCAGTTTTGTGATTCATGTGCTGTGTTAGTGTTCTTGTCTCAGAAATTAATCATTTGGAATGGTGAATTTTTTTGCTGATTTCAAATAATTTCAAGTTTTCTTCTGGCATGAAGCTGTTCCGTGTGCTCCAGGTATTTATTGCCTAGCACCGTAGAGCTGGGGTGTAATACAGTCTCCAGAAAATCTGCAACGGTGTTTGATGAATGTCTGCTTTCTTGCCAACTTTTGCATCTACTGACTATACAATTTATATAAGCAATCTGACTATTTTATTGGAAAGTACTACCTTCAGATGTACTGATCTTTTAGTATTTTACTAAAATACTGAAAAATAAAAAACCCTGAAAAATAAAAGCACAAGCTGTCTGGTACTAAGTGCAGATTAAATTTTCCGATTCATTTGAAGGGAGTTTTTTGGTTAAAAATAATCCCACCAAACAAACATTTCAAGTGTTATGGGAAAAAAAACTACTGCAACTTATTGCAAATTATTTTTATTGCATTATATTTCAGTTTCCTGTAGTTTTTACTTTTGTACTGTTGTATGGGATGCAAAAGCATATTTTCCTATGTTATTCCTTCTTTGAGTAAGTACCCCAAACTT
This sequence comes from Eurypyga helias, assembly GCF_000690775.1. Classification (NCBI taxonomy): domain Eukaryota; kingdom Metazoa; phylum Chordata; class Aves; order Eurypygiformes; family Eurypygidae; genus Eurypyga; species Eurypyga helias. Next base: position 116,463 of record NW_010245424.1, on the reverse strand, counting down.
TTCATCTCCCTTGAACCTTTCTCACCCTGTTAAGTATACACAGTTGCTCAGGAAAAGAAAATGAATCTGCCAATTGTCCTAAAGCTGCAAGAGTAGGTTGTACCACAGTTAAAGATTGAAACAGCATTTGTTATGTGCTTCACTGCTTTAGACAGTGTAAGGCTGCACACCATGACAGGGCTTCCCAGAATTGTTCTTTCTGTGTACACACCCCTCCAGCAGATACATGTGAATCGAATCAGATTACATCAAGGTTCTGTAATGTGAAGAAACGTCTCTTAATAACCAAGCTGTCACTTCCATGGTATGTCATTTGTGGCCTGCAGCGGTTTCAGCCTGCATTTTGTCTGATGAATGGCTACTGCAAAGATTCACACAGTTTTCTCCGAAAGGTAGCTGCCTGAATTAAACCAAGAAATACACGAAATTACACCCACTGTGGCCAAGCTAAAGCATCAAGTGCACCTATTCCAGTCCTCTGCTCCAAATAGGTTTATATGGTACTTATCCTAGAAGTACTGTCAGTGTATTCTGATTTTATCACCATCACTGTTAGTAACTGTTCTTCATGTTGTGTGATATCTCAACTATCTGTTATTTTGTAGAGGAAATAAGGTAATGATGACACATGCAAGCTGTAACATTTAATTTCTGTTTTCATCAGCCATAATGATAATTCAGCATGTCATTAACTTAATAGGCTGTAGTTAATATTTCTACTCAAACACCTCAAATAAAGCACCTCTGTATGAGGATAATACCTTGCTCACATTGTTTAACCCCTTATCTTGGTGAAATTATAATTTAAAAAGTCCTTCAGGATGAAGATTTTTATTAAGTGAGAATTTATCTTAATTTATTACATAATTTTTATTATTTAACCTAATTGCATCAAAACCTCAGTATTACATTTTTTGGTGCAAAGCTCACTTAAAGGTACTGTAAAGCCCAGATGACAGTTTTTTTAGAAGTGTGCATGCAAATGACATACATCCATAGAAACATCCTGAATGGAAATATGGTTGGATAAATATTCCCCTTCCCTGCCTCCTCTTCTCTCCCCCCGCAAATAAAAAAGTAAAATAGAAATCTTTGTGGAAAAGCTTAGGACATTTTTAGAAAACATACCAGTTTCCATGTCATACTTCACTGGCAGAATAAGAACCCTTAATATCTGAGACTACTTAAAATATGGTCGGTACTTTAAGAAAGATGCAGTGTCACAAACCAGTCCCTCTGAGACTACAGAGCTTCTGAAGGTTATAGGAACAGCAGCTGGAAACAACAGAGCAGAAACATTTGAATCTGTTTTCCTTATCAAAATAAGGAAACTTACTGCAATTTCCCGTTAAAATCAGGGACAAACTAGAAGAGTCAGCAGTCAACTGTACTTGCATGCGGTTGGTATCTACATTTCCCTCTAGGAGATACTGATTCCAGTGTTTCAGGAAAGGAAAAAGCAACCTGTCTAGGAGGAAGACAGAATTGTAGACCCAAGTATATTGCAAATAGCTCTTACTGTACAGAACATGCCAATATTTAATTCTGTGCAATAAAATTTTCTTATTTCCCATTCCCAAGAACTAGCAGATTTTTATAAATGCCACATAGAGAACAAAATGAGGATAACAAACCCTGGAATCTCCAAAGGACTGGTTACAGAGTGAATGTGTTAGACGTGCTGTGGATGGCAGAGGTAATTCCATGCAGATGTGGGAAACGCTGTAGATGATTCCCTTAGAGCACTAGTCACGTACTGATGTACGGCAGTTACTGGGTTGGGTATGTCGTAGTTGCTGAGCAGTGAATCCTGGCGCTGGTTTTTGTTTGGCAGTTCTTGTTGTCTGCTGAACTTGCCATCAACATTTTGAGACTGATTATTTAGTAATTACTGTCTTCTAATACCAAAAACATGTGGTTCCTTGTGAAAGCATTTGTCAGCGTCACTCCAGCTTTGTCAGCTGTTTGCATTTTGTTACCGTGTCGTCGCCTTACCTGTGGATTCTGTATTAAGTCTTTGGTGAGCCTCTGCCAGCCTTCACCGCTTGAGACTAACCCTTAAAGATTCTTAAAATACTTTTGGCTGTAGGAAGAATAAACTTCTGCAGGCTAGTAGAAATTAGTAGATAGAATAGATGGAATAACGTGTGATATAATTCCCACTTAATAGCTTTCCGATTGTTTTCTCAAGGATGTCTGTTCTTTGCGATAATCCCTTATTTTTGCTATTGTTTCATTTCCTGGTAGTCTTCCTCTTACAGCCTTTTTCAATTTGATTTCTGTGCCTTCCAGCAGGATGATATCACACAGGTAAACTGTTGTTTATGAACACACACCCCCACACCCCAAATACATGCATCTTTCATGTCTGTTTTGCCACTCATTCTTGACATTGGTCACAGTTCGTTGCCATGATTTGTATTCACAGTAAAAATTTTTGAAGGGATGCAAAAGATTCTGCTGTTAAACTGAACTGCATCTAAATGTTAGCTCTCTTCCTTCTTGAACCACAGCCCCTTCTACCCTGTGTAAAACCTTCCCCTTCTGTCACATCCCATAAAATGTATGCTGATAGTTCACTCTGTACAAGTGCTGTGTGTTTAATTGCCTGTTCTCCGGAGCCATGAGAGTATCGCTCCCTATATATGGCAGCATGAAACAAGCTCCAGGGAACTCGAGGACTGAAGGGATGGAGCTGTGTGTTCTCTGGTGGAAACCAAAGCTTGGGTTCCATGGCAGAATATGGAAATAGTCTGGGAGACGGTAAAGAAAGGTGTAAAATAAAATTGTTTAGTTTCCTAACTGTTAAAATGACAAATTATCAACTCTACTAGGAAAGTGAGTATAGCCCTGAGTTCAGTGGAATCAAGGAGGGTACAAAATGTGAGCCAGAGTATACAGATATCTGACTTTGTTATGATAAATCTGTATACAGTTTTTGGGTCACTGAGTTGAAGTTTGCCTTACTTCCTTTTTTCCTAAAAGATTCTTCAGTGTATTTGGGATGGTAGCAGACTGATGACTGCTGATGATTGTATCCCTTAGGCCAGAAGTTTGGTGTTTAACAGTTAATATTCATGTAACATTGCAGTTTGGGAAATGGCTGTTGAAAGATTGGGTGAATTTAGACTGACTGCAAAGATGCAGTTTTAGTCAGTAAGACAATCAGTATAAAGGTCTGATAGTACTCAGGATAACTGCATCACGTGATATGAAAGAAAGTGCTGAAGAGTATCAGACATTTTATGTAGCAAAGAGTAAATCAGGTAGATGTCATGTCTTTTATTCCTGTACCATCAGTATTCTGCAGTGGCTGAAAGTCGTTGATTGGCTGTAGGATATAATGGTACAACATACTCTGCAGAGGAGCTCCTTTATTTAATAGTTATGTGTGAAAATCACTCTAGAGCTGAATAGTAAGCAACTAAGTTCATTGTCGCAAACAGCTGAAATTGGTTCTCCTGACCCTCTGTTGTCTTGCATTATTACAGCTTTGACCTTTCAAACATCATGCATAACGCGTGTTAGTAGACTTAAGATGTAACTCAGCTTTTTACATGCCAAGGACCAGTATAATTTCTATGGTAATGGAAATTCAGCGTAACTGCACCAAGTTAAATTTTAAAAAAACTAAAAAATACAAGCTTTGACACTGAAAATGAGAATATTTACTTTGTATTTCCCAGATTTCCTAAGCATAAGCATTTTCCCTTTTGTTTCACTGCTTCGTAAGTCTTTATTATGGATTTAAACAAACAACAGTGTAATGAGACAGCAGTGCAAAGACACCTATTCTCCTGTTGCAGTACAAAAAAACAAATAGGCCTTCAGCAAATTTTCCTAGCTCACTTGTTTTAAAAGGCAAGACCAAGTCATCTACTGATCCAAGAAGAGTGGTATGACAGGAGAACCTTGCCTGGCAAAGAAAGAGTTCTTCTGGGGTTTTGGGTTGCCTTTTGGTCCATATAAAGCCAGGCCAAGGTGGCTGGGTCCCTGTGATCTGCGGAGTGGTCCATATTTGATCTGGAAGTAGTTGAAGCCTTTGTGGGAGGACTCGTTAAGTTGCAGTGTTTCCGATATTGAAGGTATCGGGAATGGCTTCCTGATATCCCTGCTCTGCTAGCTGCTGATTAGGTTCCTGGCACAAATGCTGACAGTAGTTCTCAGTATTATTACTTTTTATTATTCAGTGTAGCGATTTTCTTTTTGGCTTTGAGATGTTTATATGGAATAAATGTTTTCCTTACTTTCAGTGTCTGTATCCCCAAACCACAAATGGCCATTAAGAATATTTTATTTTAGAAGAACACTAAAGAGTAGTTATAAATTACCCTTTTTTTGGAAGTGAAAAGTATGTGGGATATTGGTAGTTGTCTTATTCAAAATGTAATGAACATGTGATAGCTTGTTTCTTGTTTGTTTTATTGGGTTTTTTTGGAGGGAGTGGATTTGTGTTTTTCTCTGTAAGACAAGGCATTCCAGATTGGAAACAAAAACATGCAAATAGTTATTTTAGTAGGTGTATCTGTTGTTCATCAGTTATTAAAATACAGGTGATTATGCAGTGCTATAATGGAATTGTATGACAAGGTAGAAGTATTCCTTGAAAAGCTATTTAATTTCAAATGTCTGGGTCCTGCATCCCAAGAGTGACTGAGGCACAGGCTTCTCTCTTTAGTAAAAGCTTGTGTTATATTTTGGTAATTAGACTCGCGCTTCACACTCATCTGAAGTACTCTTACGCTTCTAGAAGTGTGTCTTTTATTTCGGTATGGATTTTAATGACACTGAGTATTGGTCAGGGTTGCTAATACTGACCTTTTATTAAAATTTCTGTTATTGGTGATGATGTTTCTACCATCTGAAGGAACTTGACCTGTTCATTTTCAGTTTCTGCCACAGAGGCCGCATTCTACCAATCCTGACTGCATGACTCCACATGGAACTATCCTGCATCAAACCCTGGATTTTGATGAGTTCATACCACCAATACCACCTCCACCCTACTACCCACCCGAATATACCTGCACACCAGTGATAGAGGCGCAGAGGTGATTCTTCTTCCCCGTAGTTACAGTCATCGCATAGTTCTGAGCTACGGACTGTGAAGCTCTTGCAAAGAATATGAAGCCAAGTAACGTCCTTCACTTACACTAGGGGCCTCTTGTCCAGAGAGATGACATACATTTTTTGCACACTTGTTAGGGTGCAGCTGGAAATATTTGTGTTAAAGCACTGGTGTAATGGCGAAGTGATTGAACTTAGCTAAGACAAGGGTAGCAATGCCTGAACTTAAAGCAGAGATCAGCTTATAGGTAATCCTTTCACAGTTGTTAACGATATACACTTGAAGTTGAATATGACATTTAATTTGCTAAGGAAATCATTATAATTGGTGTGTATTATTGTGGAGTAGTGAAGGATATAAATGATGGCAAAATGGGCTGGAGGAGATGGCTGGCATCCAAAATGAAATACAATTTCTAAGCTATCTTGTGAACGAGGGCTTCCTTTTGGTTGTCTAACAGATTTCTTCGATACAATTCTTCGTAGTATATTGGCTTTGAACTCAAGGAAGACTGTACATCACTGTAGTGCAGGTAATAGTCTACCAAACAAATCCAGTGCAATTTCTTAATAATTAAGGCTGCTTGTTTGTGTTTTTAAACAGAGGTCTCCACTTGGACTTCCCTCATTCCCCATTTAGTGCTTTATACGAAGTAACCATTAACAGCCCAGGAATGCTGTATCCAGCTGAGCTGCCCCCTCCGTATGAGGCAGTGATTGGGGAGACGCCTGCCAGTCAGGTAAGGAAAGCCAAAGGAAATTATCAAATTTTCATGATGTGAAACAATTTCATCTAAAATGAATTATTGAAAAGAATTTAGGAGTTAATGGTACTTTAGGGGAACAACCGTTAAAACATATTTACATTCTTGAAAAACAGTTCTCAGACCATTCTCTTTTAAAGGGTTGAACTAGTGAATTTTACTTTTCCTTATCTTCTTGTGCAACTTCTCAGCTGATAAGAAACCATAGGGAGCAAAGATTTGAATGATAAAAGGTTAGGGACCTGTTCTTCCTATGAAAGCAATGAGTAGTTCTCTATCCCTTGCTTGTACTTCTGGCTGCTCAGCTTTTAATAGCTTCTGCTGTTACATGCAAGAAAGAGTTTCTCCCAGGAGTGCATAACACCTTTATTCTAAACTTTGAGACACGATCCAGTATACTTCAGACAAATATTGACATTTAGAGCATAAGCTTTAATAAGTACATGCATTGACTGGGTTTTTTTGGCATCCGGGGTCAGTGTCAGTGCCTTGCCTATTCATCTCTGGTCACCTGGGTTTCCGAAGTGTTTGTGCTAATCACAAGTGAAAAGGAGTGGTGATTTTTAATTTCTAAATGGTGATAATTATATGGTTTCCTACTAGGAGTGAGTTTATATATGCCTGTTAGCTGCTGGTTCAGAGAGCTTGTAGGAGCTAAGTAACAATGGCTGCTGAGTGTCAAAAGTGAAATACACTGGCAATGCTAACAAAAGCCTAGGCTCTGTAGTCAGCTCCTTTTCTTGACAGCAAAAGCCCTGACGTATTTTTTTTGCAGTCAGTGTCCCCGTCGATCTGTAAATGGAGGAATGGAGTCAAAGTCTAAGGCAGTTTTAGGTCTACAAGAGGGAAAAAATGGATTCCTAAATTCTTACATGATGCAAATGCTCCCATATACTACACACTAAGCTACAGTACAGTATGAACTGGAATAACTTGACTTAGAAATCCCTCAAAGGCACACTTTGCAATGGAAATCACGGCAGAGCTTTAGCTACAGAAGTGCTTCTGGAAACAATTATGTAATAATGTCATAATTGTAAAACCTCTTACTGAGCATCAAGCGATAGGTTTTGTTTGTTTTTAAATGGATTGAGGTCTGTAGAAATTTATTAAATTGTATCAAATTAGACTCAATGTTTCATGCATTTCACAGACAACAAATGTCAGTGCTAATTGAAGTGGTTACATCTAAGAAAAAATTGCTGTTGTCATCTGTACTGATTAGGAAATCCCATTTTATGACTGTGGAAGAAAGTGTTTCACACACTGTTTTCCATGCAAAGTATTGACTAGCATATACAAAAGACAAGAACAAAGAGGTCAGGGTTCTGGGTGGATTATACCAGTGACTGCTTTGTAAGGTTTGCTATAACCTGTAGGCTGTGCAGGCTTATTAAAAGCATGGGTTTGCTTTCTTTTCCTATTGATAGCTTACTGACTGTCTTGACCACCTTATGTCTGAGCATGTGCATGTCAGTAAGGTTTGGTTACCCTAGGTGGTGCAAGAACCTGTAGGAAACCACATGCCATCCCTAACTGAACCAAAACTCTGACCTGACATAAAATTGTCATTGTTACCTCCTACAATTGAAACCATGATTCTCCTTCCCCCAAACAAAAGGTTTATCAGTTCCAAATGCATATAAAATTCATTCAGCAGCTATTTTTGTGAATGAAAGGAAAAGGGAACACATTGATCAGATAAGTATAAATGGCTTATGTTTTGCAAATTGTGGGTAAATATTGAAAAAAGTAGACAAAACCAAAATTCAAATTATAATCCCCCATTTCTTCCGCATGCCTGAAATCTTTTGTTTTCCCACTTTTAGGGATGCTGGTTATGAATGAGGCCCTTTAGAGATAAACCCTAAAGATGATGAGTGCTTTTCTGTATATGGCAGATTTTATAGAGAGGGGAATATTTGCAGTCTCAAGAAGCAATTTCTGTGTGTGTGAATTTGTCCCATGTATTTGTCATATTTTGTGGTTGGTTGGTTGTTTTCCAGCCATTGTAATTAGAGAAAATTAATGATATAATATAGTCTGCACTATGTAAGCAAGCATCCAGAGGTTAAGCTGAGCATTCACATGGTAATGAGTCGCCTCGAAGAATGTTACCTCCTTCATGCAGCCCCGTGTCTTTAGGTATGTTGCTGCAAGGCTTGCAGCCTCTGAAGGAGCCTCCGAGATTGAGGCAGAGCCTGAGAAGGGATGGAATGTGCAGAGAATGAGCTTTTTCTGGTACTGTTCTTTGTTTAGAGTTGTATTTGCTAACCTTTAGACTTTACCCTTAAAAACTAAATTTGTATCAGAAGAAGTTTCCTGCTCCCTCGATCGCAGTAAGCTATGGATAGGTGGGTATAAAAAACGATAGTGAGAGCAGTAAGGGATGCATATGTATGTGTGCATTAATCTAGGCTGGCATGTGCACTGGAAGCTCTTTCCTTAATAGCTTTGGAGTAATAGTGTCACATTTGGTTTTTAGAAGGCCGGTTACAAATTAAGCTCTTGACAGAAAGGTTTTCACAGCAGTGACTGATGGTTATTGCTAGACTCTGTCACCAACCATAATAAGCTTTTAGTAGCTAATTGCAGCCCTACAGACAGAAAGCAGATAGGCTTCCTGCTAAAGATGGCATCATTCTCACTTTCTTCTACTCTTCTTTTTCCTATTTATTGTTACCAGCTAGTTGTTGGAACCATTTTTTTAGTAATCACAGTCCCAAGAACTGCTAAAAACCTCATGAGATTGGCAACAAGGTCCAATCCAAAGTCTATGAAAATCAGTAGAAGGAAAATTTCCTAAATGTCAGGTGTTTATGGATCAAGTCTTTCCAGCAGGACTGATTCTGTATTTCACGATTCTCAGAAGTGAAGGGAGGTTTCCCTCTTAGATCCATCCTTTCAGAAAACAGGTGGCTCCTAGTATTATCTCCCTTCAGCAATCTCTGATAGGATGGAGAGCGCCCTGCATCAGCCACGTTGGGTGGCAATGATGCTACAGGGTTTAACAAGACATTACAGTTTGTAGGGAAGAAAGTATAATCTGGAAAATGCAGACTGTAGAAAGAGAGATTGCTTGTAATAAAGCCTTTACTTTTAAACATTGCAGACATAACGTTCTGTAACGTTGGCCACAGCCCCGGCTCCCTATGAACACAATGTGAACGTAGCGTGTAGATTAGGAAGAAATGAAAAATTGCTTTCAGCACGTTCATTTGCCCTGCATTTGCTCCTGAGCCAAGGCATGGTAAAATACTGTCTTTAACAGCTTTCAGCCTAAACAGCAGTTTACGCGGTAGCCATTTCACAGTATCAGGTGTGTTCTTAGGGCCGTCAGTGCTATACTTTGTCTCGGTAAGTTGCAGATCAATGTGCTGTTTTGTTAAACAATTTTCATGTAGGTCACTGGTACTGATCAGCAAGTATCTGAATCAAGTGTGGGCGAGAGGAACGTGACCCTGGACTTCAGCACACAAGGTAATCCTAGCATTATGTTTGTCTGCTTGAGGAAGATGTCATGGGAATGTTCAGTGGACTTTTCCTTCTCAGTGGAAGAAGGATTTGCTTTCAGATCGTTCATGGCAAGAACCACCTTTTCACGTCAGAAACTGATGTGGCTGGAAGTGCAGAGGAGAGCTTTGCTCAACAAAGCATGCTCTGTGAAGCCCTTTGAGGCAGACATGGCAACTGTCCTTTCTCTTTGAAGAGTCATGCTCACAGCTGGCAGTTTGTTTCTCATTGTCAGCAACCACAGGCGTCTTCCTGATAGTCCACATGCCTTCTCCATGTCATAGTTTCCTGCATGGCTTCCCAAAGCCTGAATAGGAAGCTTGCTGCCTGAAGCATAGCTGTTGTGAACACAAGTAGATGAGTAGCAGCCCAGACCCTGTTTGTTTAGAGGTGCTGGAAGTTGTTTGGGAAGCCCTCACAGAAAACAGTTGTTGTGATTCATTTTATGCAAGAAGAAAATGTGCTTCATAAAATCCAAACTCATGAATATTTCATTTCATTGTCATAGTTATATAGTCCCTATACTGTAGAAAGCTTCCTAAAACCTGGGAGCACTTAAGAAATGTTCTCTAATGCACTAAAGATCCTATTTTTCTATTCCTGAACAAACCAATTAAGATATGTTTGTCTCATCAACAGCTGTGATGCAAAAAAGGGTATCAGAGGCTGCTGAGCTAAATACAATTAAGTGATTTGTGCTTTGTAAATATTTTTATTTGAAATGTAGAACTTTAAGGTATTCCAATTTGATATGGGAAAAGTGTCTGCATTATTGGAACCTGAAGACTGTATTATCTAGTTTTACTTTCTTTTTGTCCTGAGTTTGGGAATAAAGAGAGCCAAATATTTATTTTAATATATGGGGCTATTTTCATCCATAACACGTATTTGTAGACATGACAGAGGAAGTGATAAAGATCTCTGTTTTTAATGCAAAGGGCTTCAAAGATGATGTGACCTTGCACAGAACATTTACTCTCTGTCTGAGGTGTCACACGTTTTGTGTGCCAGAGATGGTACATGATGGTGAGTTCTCATTTGTCGAGAAGTTACATATATGCTTCAGGGAAATGATTGACTGCCAAGTCTTAGGTGCACAGCGAAAAGTGACAGTAGCGTAGGTTTGAAAGTGATCAGTGCCATGGCTTTTCAGCTTTACTTTTTCTGCCAAGGCCGTCTGTCACTGTTGACCAGAGAAACCAGTAGTGAAAGAGCTCTTCCTGTCCAGAAGCAGTTACAGATCATACTTTGGTATCAGTGCTCAGGCAGGCTTCTTAGTAGAAGGATATACTCGAGGACAGCATAAATTATCTGTGCTGAAGGACACTAGAAACAAGTAAATGACTTCAGTCTTTTGCTTTGGTGTTGTGTCATCTGAAAGCTTTGGAGTAATTACTGATGTACGTGCCAATTACTGGATGTAAATCAGTGTACTGAAAACAGGGGTGGAGGGGAATGGGAGAGGGGCAAGAAGCCTCTACTTCTCTGCGATTCTCTTGTTTTGCAGTTTCTGTTGAGAGCACTTCTTTGACGGTCTCTGAGGCTGTTGATATCCCAGACCATAGCTGCTCCTCTGAAGATCTTTGTTCGCTGGAAGTTCAAGGATCTCTCCTTTCTGCAGATCTTTCTCCCTACTGTACACCCCCCAAAGGGGCCACGGACCAGAGCTGCAGCACTCTGGATTACAGCACCCGCTGCAGGTTCCACAGAACTCGCTCAGAGGGGTTTCCTGATGAGGATGACCGTTCCCACAGCCCAGCCTCTACAGACAGGTCTCAAGGACAAGAAAAGAACTGTCCCCACGGCAGGTCCTTGGAGTGTTCCTCAGAGAGTTTCACCCCCTCAGAAAGAGAACTGCAGAGTTCTGCTCAAGGCAGCAGTGCCATGCTCTCTTCGAAGCAAAAGCGAATCTGCTGTGCGGTGTTTAGCCAGCCTCCTGTCCCTTCCCAGACCTCTCCCTGTTTCAGGCCTGCAAATGCTCCATGCTACGCAAGCGCAAGCAGCCACGGAGGTGCTGTCCAGCAGCATCGTGTTACAAAGCACCGCGCTCCAAATATAGTCCGATCAACTAGTGACCCCGTGTCGTGTTCGTCTTACGCAGAAGGTAGGTGTAGAGCCCCGAGGCTGGCGGAGCGTGGAACAAATGAGTGGTATGTGATCTATGCAGCAACTGGTGCTGCTGGAAATTGTATGGAAGCTTCCAATGAGGGTTGACTTACGTGTGAAGGCTTTAGTGCCATGCACATTTTCTAGATTTGAAAAACCTTTAAAATGAATGGAAATGGGAAAAGTGGCGGAGTGAAATTAATTTTGGCTTTTCTGAATTGTAGCAGCCCTTCTGCAGTGCTCAGAAAACTCTCTCCTGAGTGGGTGCTTCCACCTGCCTGTATTGTTGTACTGAGAAGCTAAACACAGAAGTTGAATGGTAGCTGGGGTCCGTCTAGGAAACGGTTAACTGAGCTGTCATGCCTGTTTATACAGCAGGTTGTGTTTCCTGAGGGCAACACTGACACCGCGTGGCAGAGGCAGTCGGTATGACTGGGGAGTGGCAAGTTGGGCTGGATGGGAACAAGTTTTAAAGGACAAAGAAATGAAAGATGAGGCACGTGAGGAGATGATAAATGAAAAAGGAAAGCTTTTGGCCATTGTGGATGAACATCATCTGATACCAATCTCCTTTTAGACAAGTAGGAAAGAAGAGAGGAGACATTGTTAGCTGAACAGTGTATCTTCCTAAAAATCTGCTTGTTAGTGGAAAAGAAATGTTTGATTTAGTAGAGAAGGACTTGATCAAATAATAGCAGGAGTGTAGAATTGTCTAAACCATTTGAAAAGTGCAGGTTTTACAAAGAGTATAAGCTGATTAAGAGATTCAGAGGGGTAACCTGGAGAAGTGGTTTGAGAGTAAAGATAAAAGCTTTGCAGGGTGTCATAGACTGTGCTGTTACAGATGTGTTCACTGGGCTTTCTATGGGGTCTGGAGGAAGAATCATGTGACTAGCTCTAACCAAAGGTAGACAAAATGCTGAAACAACAGGTTTTATTTAGGAAGATGTGTTGGTTCTGTTACGCTTTCTGCATCATTATTCTGTTCCTATGAATTCAGACACCTTGTACTTGGCTGAATAATTTCATGTCTTTTACCTTTAGAAATCTAGCCTCAGCCTCCTGGCCAGGAAAAGTGAATCTTCACAAGTCTGCATTTATTGTATGACATTTACTCTGCCAGGATATGTGCGCTATGAAGCTGCTGTGCCGAGGGCAAGTAGGAATTTCTGAATCCTTTCCACTGTGCCAGGAAGACATAAACAGCCCTTTCTCTTCTGGATCATGCACTGCAAGTTTGCCATATTGTGCTCCATGGATGCTTTGAGTAGTGTTTGAGTGAGAGATTACTGCAGGCAGCCATGTCTGCGTGTTAGCTGACTGCAGGGACACCTGCCTCAACAGATGCTCTGCCTTCATTTTTAACATGTCCTAAATACGTCCATCATCTTTTCTGGAGAAGTGGCATTATGGGATTTACTGTAATTTCCAAGTTCTTGGCCCTGTGTGAGTTGAGGGACACAGGTTGAACATTAGTGAGCTGTAACCGGGCTTAGTGAAGATTGTAATAAAGGAGCAGAGATGATACACATGCAGCAGAGCGGGGAGCAAACGAAGTACCTCAAGGGGAACGTGTTTGTGCTGACCTCCTTTGCTGCTCTTTTGCTGCCTACAGGAGACTCTTTAAAATGCCATCTTTGAAAGCGCTTGAGTCTAGATGTGCCTATTTCTTTCATTTCTATGTCTGGCAGACTACCGGTTGCAAATTTTACTCGGTAAAGGTTTTCACCTCTTCACATCACTTCCCCTTCCTCTACTTTTTGTTGAACTTCATCTGGAAATCATACACGTTAGAAGCAGCACAATCCTAGTAACGTGGACCAGCTGTTTGTAGCAGCCCTGAAGCTTATTTTCCCTAAGCACAGCTGAAGTGCCTTAGAGCCTTTATAACTTTAAAAAGGCATTTGGTCTAGGTTTTCCATGGCTGGCTATAGGTATAGATCTCACTGCAGAATTTTAAAACGTCCAGAGTCATATACATACATAGGCGAAGAGAAAGGGAACCAGCAGAGCTCTGTCAACTACCCAACCCATTTGAGCGTTCAGGGTTTTTTTTCAGTAATATATACTTATTTTTTGCAATTGTCCTGGACTGGAAGAATGGGTCAAATAGCCTGACCATGTGAAAGACAGAGCTGCAACAACATATTATTAATGCTAACAATTAATGTAAGAGACATGCTGCGCATTTTGGAGAACTAAGGGGTGGGGGAGCTTCAGGCAGGTCAGGTTGGTAAGTGGGGCTTGGGTTTGTCTCAGGACCCCATCTTTCTACTTGAATAAAATGTATTCATTTGTCTTCTAACTTCCCCATACAAGTCAGTGCCAAGAGATTTAGAAGCGCAACCTTAAAATTTGCTGCGTAGGTTTTTGTTAAATTGATCTTAAATGGTTAATGATTGCACCACATGTGGTTTGGAACATAAATTACTTGGCTTGAGGATGTTGCACGTGTGCAACAGCGTAGTGAGACAACAGTGATGAGATCTAATAAATGAGTAACCTGGAAATTTTAATGCTGGCTTAAAGCTCTGGGCTTTTAGGTCAATAAATCACAAGTTGGGTGCTTCTAGCACATTTCAACATGATGGGGTCTTTATGGTATGCATAGCCAGTAATTCTCCCATTAATCCTTTAATGCTGAATGTGAGCTGGTTTATTTGTTTTGAAATATCTGTCATTCCTAGTAAAGAAATTATAAAGATTAGTTTCATAAGTGCCTTTACAGTCCCTGGACAATGTAAGTATGGTGGGTTCATGTGTGATCTCTGTAAGAAAAAGTTCCCTCTGAAAAAAACCTACTTCTAGATGAGAGTTTGCACATTTTTGTTTTCCCTGAAAAGTTTATCATAGCAAAGGAGGACAAACTCATCTTCTAGAACCGACATTTGTTGCAATAAACTTAAACTACCATCAAAGGTGGTAAGACTGTGGCTGTATCAGCTAGTGCCTGTGTTCAGACAATTCAGGAGACTGTCTAGTGTTGACTGTGTCACAAATACGTTAAGCAGTGTCATCGTGGAATGGAAAGTGTCACCTCTTCGTAAGCATGCCATGCACGTGCTGCAGTACTTCAGCGTAATCAAGCACATTAAAGACAGAATAGAAGCTGTCTCTCTTAATCTCTTGCAGATTTTCCATGTTTGTAGCATCTTACCTTTGTTTTCCTCCATGTAATTATTCACTCTACCAGAGAGGATCATGCCAGCTTTTCATTATAAACTTCCCTTGAAGATAGTCAAGAAAACCTTTTCTAATCTACCTAGGAGTTCAGAACAGTTTTGTCTTGGAAACAGCCTTAGCATAAATGTGAAGGTTTATTACATCTTGACTGTCACAAGCTGGAAATCCAGAAGACTGCACTGTAATTACCGTATGGTGTGATCTCATCTGGTCACTGTGCTGTCATCCCAGAAACTCTGTCGCGAGAAGGCAGCTTCGTCCAGAGCTGTTTGCAGCTGCTCTCTGTAACCACTTGTTACTGGCTGCATCATCAGTAACCACAGTGGTCACCTACCCATTAATTTAATCAGTCGTGGTAGTATTTGACCTGCAAAGAATGAGCATCTATAAAAAAGAAGGTAGAAATATTGAATAAAATGCTGGCTTTGTAGATATAAGAGGGATTCATCTTTCTTGTTCTTCCCATTTTCTAAGGTAAACTCTGTCTGCCAAGGAAATAAAGGAAAGTCTGAGGTCTGTCCCTGGCAGGGTGTCTTCTGTTGCTTCAGGCTTAGGCCTGAGCTACTCAGGATTTGATAGCTGTGCAACAGAGGGGAAACCATCGAGCTGGAACTGTATGTTTCTGTTCGTATTTAACAGCTTATAGGACATTCCTGTGTGTAGCAGCTTCTCTTTATGAATGGACATCGTGGCAGTAGTATTTATTCTGAGCAGTTTCATTCTGTAAAGGAGGTAATACAAGCTTCCAGCCTGTTTCTCCTTGCTTTGGGCAGAGGATAGCAGGGTTGATGGTGCTCTTTCTGTCTCTCCTTGTTTAAAGGTGATAGTTGTGCCTGGACTCCTGTATGCAGCCAGTGTCAAGATGCAGGATTATCTCCAGCTTCGTTGGACACAGGTGAGGACCAGTTTTCTAAAGCAGGGTCACACTGGTTTTCTCCTTTTGTTTTACAAGTAATTAAAAGCTTTGGAAAGAGAAACAAGCTCTAGAAAATTTGGGGCAGAAGACGCACTGACAGCATGCAGGCATGATGTACGAGGCTGATGGAACCAGCTGCGTGAGTGAAAATACATGCTGCAAATGCATTTGCTTTCTCTGCATTTCTTACTAATCCCTCTTGTATTATTCACTGCCTGTAATGTTTGAGGCCTGGAAATAAGGGAAACGAAGGATAAAGCCAGGGGGAGGAGCCAGCACGGGTCTAAAACATTACGAGTTACGTATGTACCATTGAGTAGCTTCCCCTTATCGTTAATGTCAACCCAAGCCCCTGAGAGTAGCGCTAACAAAAATGTCTGTGCTTTATGAAGTACTTCAGTTGCCCACACTCCTCCGAAATGCAGGCTGCCTTGGTCGTGAAAGGGTCTTACTCTTGACCCCCGGTTAAATACCATTGTGCGATGTTTCCTTAACTGCATGGTTTTGTTATTCTTCAGAAAAACCAGACACTTACAGAAAGTAAAAACTTCTGTGACAATATTTGTTTTGCCTTTTTTCTTTCTTTTTTTTCTTTTTTTTTTTTTCTTTAACTTGTTACTTCAAAGATATTCTTCCCCCCCTTTCTTAGTTCCTGGTTCTGGTTCTCACATGGCTGCCTCTGCTTGTCAGCATTCTTTGAGCGGTTTCCTAGCAACTGGAAAACAGAGGGATGCAAGGAAGACTGATCTACACCTAAAGCCAAAGGCTTTGCACACGGTCTCAAAAGAGCGACCGCACTCTTTAGTGGACCTTAAGGCCTATAAAGACACAAAAATTTTAGTGGCAAAATTTTTGGAACATTCAAACTGTAATCTCCCTCCAGAAGTACGGCATGTAGTGAACAGCATCCGATCAGTGATAAAATCTGATGAGAGACACATGGAAGAAGCCATCTTCAGTGCCAACATTATAGACCAGGTAGGCCGCCTACATCCTAGAGGTTTGTACAGCCATGATAACACGTACCCTACCAAAATGTTTTTACAGTTTTAACGACTTCAGGCAATTCCTACAGAAGTTCTTTTATTATAACATGGCTTTAGTAAGAAATAATTAAGTTATTGGGCAGCAGTGCCTGTTACACTGACCCACTCCTATAAATGCATGTGAAGTTCCTCAGCTGGACCCAGTAGTATCCTAGGAGATCTATAGGGAACCGATACACACTGATAATATTTCCAACTTCTTTCTGTACCTGGGACTGTTCCATACATGAATTGATGTTTGTACACGGAGATGCACAGAACTGACTCGATCTGTTGATTTGTCGGGCAAACGTAGATGTGTATGGTGTAAGCTACCAGCTGAAAAGCATGGGTGGATAGAAAAGCAGGGCCACAGATTCACGGAGTGGAAGGGGTTGGAAGGGACCTCTAGAGTTCATCTAGTCCAACCCCCCTGCCAGAGCAGGATCACCTAGAGCAGATCACACAGGCACAAGTCCAGGCAGCTTTGGAAAGTCTCTGGGGAAGGAGACTCCACCACCTCTCTGGGCACAGAACAGGGCAGTTTCCCTTACTCCTGGCTAGAAGAATGATAATGACCCTTGCTATTTTTAAGAGAAAGACTTGAGAAATTGTGCTTTTCTAAACGAAGGAATAATGCATCTTCTCACCTGGAGTGAGAATAAAATGGGCACAAGGCTTGGAAGGGAATTAGTAGTGGCAGCAGCTTTTATTAGCCAGAATAAGTCTTTTTTGCAGTAAGAAAGGTGATGAATCACACCTTGCTTGTATCGTTACCAGGATGTTAGCTGTAGAAATGAAGTTCCTTTCACGCTGTCGGATTTGAAAAGCAGAATGCTCTTAGCCCTTACTAACCCATTTAGGGTGCCTGTAGGGTTTCCACAGAGCTGGACAGGCAAACCAGGATACACACATCTCCCCCCTTTCTGAGATAAGTATTAAAACAGGATGTAATAGCACTTAACCCGCCCGTGAGATGGTGTGATCTGGGCATGACACATACAGCAGTGAGTAAAGCTTGCCGCAAGTTTGTTCTGGCTAACGAAGAAGTAGCACTGTATCAGTCACCTCTGTAGTCACAGGGGTAGAAAACCAGTACTATCACACATACTTAACATCCCATAGTGACGCTCTGTTAACATTTTTATTGCTTTAAAAATGTATAGGTTATTAAATCCTCGGAGTTGCGAACAGTTTTCTTTAAATGGAAAAAACCATAGTTTCTCACAAAGCAGTATAAAGAAATCTGAGTGGTGATGTAGATCATAAAACCAGAAACCTATGGCCCAGTTTTTATCCTGTGTGGATTGCTTGGATCCAATGAGATGAATGTTGTCACATTAAAGAAATAATTCTAGTAGGGTGTTTTTTTCCCCAGACGAAAACTGTTATTAATTAGTGGAAGTCCAGGGCATCCCAGCAATCTACGCAAGTCCCAGAATTTTTGGTAAAATAGTTGTATAATTCAGATTTGTGAAGTAGCTGGGCAGTTGTATTAACTGTTGGTTTACCAGACTTGCAAGGTTTTAGTCTCTTCTACCCTCAGCAAAGCTGGTGATGCATCCCTTTCTCCTGAACAAACAGATGAGTTGAATTTGCTCCAAACTTGCCTGTGTCGTTATAAGGCAGAGCTGCCGCCTTTTCCACAGGTTCCCTTTTCCTTTGCGTAAGCGCGTATTTGTTTGTGCCTCTGCGGAGTCAGCACTGCAGCACAGGTAGGAGGCCTGATGCCTTTCGAGCCTGACTGCCTTCCAGTAGCCAGCCCTCAGCCGCGCCAGCTGTAAGAACCGGAGAAGTGGGAGGGTCATGGATGGCCGCATAAACACCCACCTCCCCTGGGAGAGCTCCCCCATTAGAGGAACGAAATGATACGCGGGGACCGGAGCACTCAGATGAAAACATCTCTCACCCTGTCTTCCCCACTTCCTTCTCCATTCCTGCCCTCTAAACAGGTGATTACAAGTTCCCAGCAGAACGTGAATACCTCTAGAAAGCGACTTCAAGAAGATCTTCATCTCCAGAGCTGTGGTGCTCTGAGCTCTCCAGTTGCCTTCTTACGCAGGTCCCGTATCGCTCGCAGCTTCGAGCGGGACAGGCCCCACAGTTTAATTGGAGTTTGCCGGGAGACCATCCTTTGAGGAGATTTGCAGGTATGTGGTTGCAGCAAAGAGAATGAAGGAAGAAACCAGGACTGGGAAAAAGTGTCTTTCTTTGGAATTCCACTTTTTTCCAACAGCAGGAAGAGAATCCCTGTTTTTCTGAATGTAAATTTCAGCCCTGATTTTTGCAAAATTTTAACGGATTTCATAGTAAAGTCATAACAAATGTTTTCCCAGCCAGAAATGCATTTATTCCACTGCACTTCCAGAAATGCTGCTGATGGTGCTGAGCATTTCTTGAAAACCACTGCAAAACCGCCAAGAGACCGGCTGTACAACTTAAAAGTTGTGTTTACTTAATGTACCTCAAAGTGTTTTAACTGATCAGTGTTTTAATAAAAAGTATTTCTGGACTTTGCCTTTTCAACAGCTGATTTGGGTAGAAAATGTCAAGGCGATTCACACGCACATACAGTGCTGCCTCTAATCCATCTTTCCAGCGTCTTTCATGGCAGCTATACCTGATCTGTCCTCTTCAAGCTGCTCACGCACCACCCGCCTGCTCCCCCAGTATGCTGCCCTTTTACGTTACAGGAAAGGCTGCGGTGGGGCTTATTTTTGCTTTGTTCTGAACGCTTACAAGTTTTAGTGGAGTAGTGGGTGCTGCTGAACACTGGCCTTTAACTGCTTTGTGAGCTGGTAGAGAAGGAGTCTTTGAAATTCTGCATTTCCCAAAGGCACATTCCCCAAACTCCAAAATTGCAACCTGAGTGGAAGCCAGGTGAATTTTTATCTAGCAGAGCCTTCAACACTTTTTCAAAAGTAACTGTTACTCCAATTAGTAGTTTTGACAGTCGTATTACTAAAACATGTCCTTGTGGTTCTGCTGCGTTTATGATTTATTTCACACTGATCTCAAGAACGAAAAACCCCACCCCCAAACCCCACCAAGTATCAAAAAGTAAGTATCGTTGACGCTAATTGAATTACCAGCATGAACACAGGTCTGCCAGCAACGTCTTCCAGTGCAAGCTTCGTCCTGGCTCTCTCAGAGGACATTGGAAAGGCCTTAAACAAAAGGTTCTCAGAAAGAGCCTACCACAGGCTGACGTTTCAGGGGTTTAATTTTTTTGCAGCAGTGCTTGTCAGCAGCATTAGTTTCCATTTGAGGTTTAATCATACACTGGTTTCATTTGTGTCACTCTGAGCTGGGCAGACATCCTGTGAAAAGGTCACAAAGGAATGTAGCTGAAGATGGGTAGTGTAAGTTTTACAGAATCATCCATTTTAATGTATTTTAATTATAGCATGCTTCTGTACTGATGTGAACTCACAGTGACATCCAGTGGCAACAAGGTATGCTACCTGAAAGCCTCTACTCTCAAGGTAATAATGATACACCAGTTCCTAAATCAAGAGATTAATTCCCTTCTAAAAAAATCTGTGACCTTTGCAACTGCACTTAGATGAAGAATTAAATGACCTCCTACTTGGATTTTTTTACTACGTAAACTTACACGACAAAAAAAATAAGCAAGCTTCCTTTATTGTTCCAGATTTATTAGTGATAGTAGGTTAATTCTTTCCTAAGGTCAGTTGCATGCAACACACTACTCCGTGAAGTACAGTCATCTAAAGCTCTTTAGTTACTGCATGGTAAGGCTTTTTAAGTCACAGTGTATTTTCTTCAAGGCCTTGGCCAAAAAAAAATCTAGACGAAAAGTTACACCAATTAACATTTATCTGGTAAGGAATACAACTTTACTACTAGGGTTTTTACCTACACACAGTCTAATAATACTGCTGATGGTGCTAGGTTATTTGTCCAAACAATTTACATTCAGAACACATTGCCTTAGGAATAAGAATGCTGTATAAAAGACAGAAACAGGTAAGCATGGCTTTCCCCTTTTGAGCTAATAGAAACAAAAAGGTAATATGCAAAAATCAAAGAAAAAGACCCCCAGCCCAACACATACATTACACAACCTGTGCAATAAGTCATCCATGAAATAACTCTGTTAAATCATAAAAATCACAAGCATTAAAAATAAATATGTATCTAAATAAATATTTTGATTTTAATCTTGTGGCAATTATTCTTTATTGAGCATCCGAAACACTTGTTACAAGTTTATGGTCACACCTTGCCAAACAGGTTACACTTGTCATAACAATACCAAGTACTACAGTGGTTTTCTTTACATGAGCATCTAAAAGCTTGAACTGCACACATTCCTTTCCACTGAAATACCATCTATTCAGCACCAGGTTTAAGATGAAGCAAAGCCATCAGCATTGGACCATTTTATGGGACTGGGATTTATTTTTTAACTCGAGGCAGCCATAACTTCCCCTAACTGCTTCTCCTTGCCATTTCCTGCAGTCTCATTCATCAAATATCCACATTCACCGTGTTATCAAACAAGACAGACATACATACGTCACTTCACATAAAGGTTACAAATAAATATGTTTGATGAGAAAAGAGTTTAGAAGATGTTGCAAAATACCTCAGTGTCTTACAAAGATTTCTGTCAGCGATTACTGTCCTTGACCATCCTCCTCATCACTTTTTGGCAAAGAAATAAAAAGGAAGGAGAAAAAAGGCAGAGACACCTGTCTGTTCCTTGTCTCGGAGTCCTCAGGTCAGCTTCAAAGCCTTTCCTTCATACAAAATACAAAATTCTCTTCAGCTACGAGGGCTTCAGCTTCGATGGAACCATCTGGTTACTCTGCCGCAGGAGAGCCGCGCGCTAGATGTACAGGGGTGTCTCCTGTCCGGTCAGAAGCCTGAACATGGCAGCTGGCATGGTCTTCATGTGAATCTGTCAGTTGGCGTGCACAGGAATTAACAGAATCGTTACTAGTTGGAAATGACCCCTAAGGCCCAACCTGCCCCCCCCCCCGGGGTGTGTGTGCCTTTACTCTCCGGGTTGCTATAGATGTGAAAGCTACCAAAGCTGCTCGTTCAAAAGTCTGCTTCTGGCAAGCTGCTTTGCCGTGCTTGCTTTTTTTGTGCGTTCGGGGTTTTTGAAATGACAGCAGAACGCACCACTGTATAACCGAAAAGACACCAAAACGCTTCCTACTGTTCTGCCCTGCTCCAGTTACGGCCTCTAGAAAAGCAGCAGCACCGACCTTTCTGCAAGATCACCCTGCTGTTGTGGTATTAACTGAAGTTACCTTTTCCTTCTCTCTCCCTTCCCTGCGGGACGGTCACTTTGTGCGTATTTTCTCCCAGCTGAAGTATGATCCTCTGAACACAAAACCTGGACCTCATCACCTGATACTTAAATCCCGGCTGAGACTTCGGTGGAAGTGTTTCTCTCCCGGCGAGTGTATTTAAGTTCTTTCTACACGGAATCTGTGATGTGTCGGGGCTAACAGCATTAAAGGTGTCAGGAGTTGGATCAGAAACGCAGTAGCAGCTCTAAGTGCCCCTTGGACAGCGCCAGGGGAAGGTAAACTGTGCCCCTGACACCACGGCGACCCGCACCAGCCATACACTGCCATGATTGCCTCGGTCTCTTCGGGTGGAAAATGAGAGCTTGGTGCTGTCCCTACGCATTTAGTGAGGTCTTAAGCAGCGAAGAGGTACCAGAAAGGTGCGGAGGTTCTTTTGAAATCCACAGCTTTGTTCCTGCCCATGCGCATGTCCTCTGTTTTGTCAAGTACCGTTTTCCACAGAAGAACAAGTTACCTTTGACTTCTGGAAAAGGAACCAGTGGAGGAACTGGCCGGGGTTGTGTATGATGCTACCACTAAGTTCAGTAGGATCGTGATAAACCGGAGGATCTTGCTTGCTCACGGCTGATTTCGCTACGAGTACTGGAGAGAGAGGGCTTAGCTTTTCCCAAGGTAAGTCGGAAATGTCCAGGGGAAATGAAATCATTGAAATGCCTATCAATTTGAATCTCTCAGCTCTCTGAACAATGCTGTAGTGATAAGCCAAGAGCCATTTTCACAGCTAGTGTGCTTGTGCCATTTCTTCCCTCGACTGATTGGTTTAATTCAAACAGGAGGTTGAGGGTTCAGAATCATATCAGGAACTCTTGGAAATGAAGGGGAAAATGCAGTGAATGTGCATCTCGCTGTTAAAAATATGTTCTGGTAACATTTTTTGGAGCTGAATTCCAGTGTACTGCGGTGGTGGTTTTAATACTATGTTAAGACACACTTCATCTGAAAACAGTATGCTTTCAGCAGTTGTACTTCCTTGATTAAGTATTTAATTGTTTACTTACCTCCCCCACTGAATTAGACAGTGCTTGTACTATCTTCTCATGAGCTGTAGCAACAACGCTTTGTCCATTGATCTCAATGATACGATGTCCTACTCTTACCCCTCCCCTCTCAGCTATTCCACCTCGCATCAAGCTGCAAATCTGCCAAGAGAATGCAAAGTTTATTCAAGTTTAGAACTGTCATAATGTTGCAGTCACTAAGACTTAACACCTAATAACGAGCGGTGACACCGTAAGGATTCCAGAAGATACCTGTGGAAAGCATTAAGCAACACTGTGAGTTTTCAAATGTTGGTTTGGTGGGGTTTTTTACAAAATTTCTGCAAATTACAATTTTTTGTTTTCATTCTTGTGGGCTGGGTACCTCCAAATACCCAACACAGTGACAGAGGTAGCAGCCATGAAAAAGTGATGTCAGGGGGATTATGTCGGGATAGGAGGAGAAAGTGATTTTAAATATTTCCGCCTCTGCCACCTGGACTCCTCTGCAGACTACCACATTATTCTTTCTGAATGATGGAAAATATAAAAGTGCTAAAGTAAAAATTTATCTACAACAGCAATTTTTTCATATTCATGGAAAAAAAATTGTATGAAGCTTAACCCTTACCCTGCACAAACACTAGTTTGTAGAAGGGTCACAGAGATACAAGGAAAGATCTACCTCAGATATACAGAAGAAATTGTTTACAATGAGGGTGTTGAGACACTGGAAAAGGGTGCCCAGACAAGTTGTGGAGATGTGCACAGGCAGGCTGCATGTGGCTGTGAGCAACACGGTCTAGAGGATGATGTCCCTGCCCATGGCAGGGAGGTTGGGCAAGGTGATCCTTAAAGGTCTCTTCCACCCAAGCCCTTCTAGGAGTCTGAGATGTGCAAATTCTGTTTCTTTTTACAGGCTGTTCTCAGCACAGAGAAGTGTGACGCCTTGTTTCCTGTGCAGGTTGGCAAAGGGCACTCTGCTCTCTGGAGCCACTGCTCCTCGCCACGTGTTACAGTGCTGTTACAGGGAGCTTAGGACGATGGCGGCAAGTCAGGCCCCTGTTTCAGCCGGCAGCTGCAGGTACCAGGAAAGAACGAGGCACAAGGTTTGACTTTTATGCCCCTTACAACAGGGGAATAATTCTCCAAGAAGAGTTATGTTCACCAGGCACAGTCCCAGCAGATACTGCCACTCTAAAAATAGGAGGTTGCAACATGCGTGGCGTACAGGCAGAAGGAAAAATCTCAGCAGCGCGTAAGGCAGATAATGTACATATAGCTTGAGTCTCTGGAACTCAGCAGAGCTTAGGGCTGCTGAGATTTACCTTTTGTTTACTGGGAAAACCTTGGGGTCTTGGGGGAAAGGAGTGCTAGGTGCAAGGATGGCTGTTGCTGCAGTTACTGTCCATGGCTAGAATCCTATGCCAGGAACTACTATTTGCTGAAATGTGGTAACTTGCTCAGAGCTAAATACAAGTATGACAAGATGTGGCTTGTGTCCCAGTGAGTTTGTAATCAGCCACTTGGTATGTGGGGAGATGGCCAGGCTGGAATATATTGCAGGTGAAACATTGTGATTGACCAGAATCTTTTCTGATGGACTTCTATGGATAGAGGCACCATCCCCTTGACAGAATCCCAGCCTGAATGTCAGTCATGTACAGATATTGTTGCAGGCTGTCTACCTTCTAATCTTACAGCTGACAAGATAAGCTGCACTACACAGATCTGCTCTTCTATAGAAAGTTGCTCAGTTCACCTCGCTGCCAGAGTAACAGCTTGCTCCTTGCTGTTGGGGATTGTGTGCAGTAATCTGAAAGGAAAAAAAGCAGGATGTGCCAAAAGAAACCCTGTAAACACATTTTTCACAGTATAAAAGAAAATACAGAGACAGTATAGCCAGCTGAATTACAAGCTTTCAGACTAATGGAGACGTGGCCTCTCACCCCACTGGCATAAAGGGAAGGAGAATGGCTTGGATATCCATCCAGAGCGCTCTTTGTCGCATGGCTCGCAAAGCCCTTCGAATACTGTCAGTGAACTTCTTCCTAGTGGCCTCAGACGTAGGAATTGGTCTCTTCATTCAAGCGTGTGATCCCTCTGCAGGGCAGGGAGTCAGCCTCCTTTTTGCGAGCCTTAACTGCTTTAATGAGGTAAAAGGAGAACGAGACACAGAGCCCAGGTGGCTCTGCCTAGGCTCACAGATCCTGTTCAGCGAGAGACAGCGCAGATGAAGGCAGATATGCTGTACCTAACGCACACTTTTACGGGGCTCCTGCATTTGCAGGAGAAGACTCAAGCAGCCTGCAGACCTTTGTCTCCAGCCAGGGGAGCTACGGCACGTGAGGCTGGCAACTTTAAGCTGAGCAGTACCACTAAGTAAGTGTGATTCTACTCAGCCAGGATTGCTTAGCCTGCTATACTTGTGAACATGGTGACACCTAGAATATCATTAAATAACGTTTTATTATTTAATATTAAGTCACCTTTTTACAAGGGCCTGTAGTGACAAGACAAGGGGGAATGGCTTTAAACTGGAAGTGGGGAGGTTTAGATTAGATATCAGGAAGAAGTTCTTCCCAGAGAGGGTGGTGAGGCATTGGAACAGGTTGCCCAGAGAAGCTGTGGATGCCCCATCCCTGGATGTCTTCAAGGCCAGGTTGGATGAGGCTTGGAGCAACCTGGTCTAGTGGAAGGTGTCCCTGCCCATGGCAGGGGGGGTGGAACTAGATGATCTTCAAGGTCCCTTCCAACCCAAACCGTTCCATGATTCTGTCAAAGCATGACAGAATGACGGATCTGGATCTTGTAAGCAAGAGCCTATACTCCATTTACGGTGTAAACGGAAGGGAAAAAAAAAGGGGGGAGGGGAAGGAGCAAACCATACTGGTTCAATCCATGCAGATGTTCCCGATTCTGCAGTGTCTTAAGACAAACTGCAGTGCACTAGATGTGAAACTTCACCAGCTTCACAATGTTTGATTGCAACCACCCATTGTGTGGCAAAACACGATGAATAGAACAGTCCAAGGCAAACTGTGTGAATGCCTTAAACGTAACCTATTAAACCAAGTTTCTCCTCATCTCACTCCTGTATTACTCTATTTAAACCCTGTGTATTTTTCCACAAACAGTTTAAATATAAACAAAGGCAAGGAAGAAAGAGCAAACTGTCCATTCTGTTAAGTCTTACCTAGTTTTACTGTATTTTTAGATAATTGTGCTAGGCTAGGGATGGGGCAGAGGAAGCTAGACTGGGAAGTGGCACATGATCAGCAGTAACACGCTGACTTTTCATCATCTAGGAAACAAGATGATGTGATAAGAGAGGACCACTTGTATTTAAATATCCTCATTTTTAAAGACTTGTAGCACAATGATTTTCAGGAGGTTGCAGACAGCTCACCCTATGTTCACCTCCACATCACAGTGTTCATCCTTGTTTCATATGCATGCACACTACTACTACTTTTTCTTACTGCTTTACGGTTCAAATTTTAGGTTCCATCTACAAATGTGCAATGAGGCTACACCAGTAGCTTTCCAGAGCCACGCCGGCATCATTAGTGCAAGAGGAAATCTGCAAAATTAACGCTCTGATTTCTGCTGTTGTGCTGTTTCCGCACTAGAACTTCCAACAGCTGGCACTACTCGTGCTCCGTGAAGCACAACTTCAGGCTCTGCCTTAATGAAATGGTCCAGAATACACAAAGGAAACGGCCACGTGCAGCAGCCCAGTCGGGCGCTGCATCTTCCTGATAGCCTATGCACGCCAAGCCCAGCTCAGGAAGTACCCTTCTGGGCCCAGGTTGTTCATGGCCAGTCCCCAGTGCAGCTGTGCACCCTGCACGGGCGAGATAAGCAGGGCGAAAGGGAACCACCGCACAACTGCTGGCAGAGGCAGAGAACTAAGCCCTGTCATAATTTATAACAATTGCTGGCAGCTACAAAACCGCTTTTCAGAAGTTCAGTGTCAAAATACCAGAGAGTCGTACTGTGCAGAGTCATATTTTCACATGTTAAGTGAAGTAAGAGAGGGTTTATCTGAGAAGGTACAGGCCCAGAAGCTTGTCTCTGTAGCAGCCTAACACAAGATGTTCATCTCTCCTTTTTGCTCCTTGGCTTTCAAACACAGACTCTACATAAATGAAATGTGTTACAAGGCTTGCTTTTTTTTGTTACCTGAGAAGGATTTTTATTATGAATCTGGTAAACTTCATAGTGGGTGTCATTTAAATGTTGCTCGTTTAACTGGAATGAATGATGACCATTCATGAATATGACAAATGAGCACTAGATGGAGCAAGCCGTGAAAGACAACCATCACAGTCCCCAGAATTTACTAAACTGAGGTGCCAGTTGTGTGGAAGATGATGAGCTGGGCTGAGATGAATAGATTGTCTCTCAGACGCCGTAACTGCTTCTGTCCATGTGAGGACCTGATACACTGCATCTAATCCTCCTCCCCTGATTCTTCTCCCCAGCTCTGACCCACCCCCCAGTGCTGTGACAGGCTCCTAAAAAGAGGTGATAAACACACCATAGTCTTGCTCATTGTTCCTTAGAGATATTTTCCTCTTTTAATCCTAGCACCAGCCGAACATGCTGGATTTATGAAGGAGAGCAATTAGGATATAAACCAGTGCCTCATACAGTATTACACGCTGTTCTCACCACCCTCTGTGAGATCTGGTAAAACCAGATCCCATCCCTTTTACCCTTTTTATACCAAGATTCTTTATACCTTTTTATACCCTTTTTATACCAAGGATTTGCTAACACAGAGTGAACTACCTGCAATAGCCATACCCACCTAACACACCGGCAGGTGAAAGGGGATTAAGCACAGGCAGAGGAGGACAGAAATAGACCCCACCCCTGATGGTTCTGTATTTACAGACCTCTCTCTACTGAGGTGTCAGAGCATTAATCCCAAATGTGACAAATACTTCAACCCTCTGCTTCTAAAGGATGGCAGCCTGGGGTAGGTGTCACTTCAGAGTGCTGCCCGCTGGACCAAGGCTTGTAGCAGTGTTCTTTATCCCAATCTCTGCTGTGAACACACCATGACAGGTGATCTTGGGTAGGAGCACTTCAAACTTAGGTACAACAGTAACTTAGACATGGCCAGCAGAGCTGAAAATCCCTAATGAGCCATCTGTTTGCTAAAGACCCATAAACCATATCCTAGAGAGTTACCTGCTACTTTTCCAAGGGTGGCAAACAGGTATCTGGCAACTTCAATCGATGAGTTCCCCAGAACAGGGGACCAGAGCCCACAGTCCTTTGTGATGTGGATTTCTGTGTGAGCAGCCTGATTTTTTTTTTTCCTAGACTGGAGGAAGAGGAGATGGTGATGGTCCTGCACTACAGACAGTCCCTAATGCTAGTATCAGCCCCCAGAAAGGCCAGGAGACTACCTGAGCTAGTTGCATTGGGAGTTTGCTTTGGAAAGGCACGGGAGATTTCCTTGGGAAGGAAGAACGGTGAAAGGAGGACCCTGAGCTGCACTGGTAAGTGTTACCTGCCATGTTCATTCTGCTGTTTGCTGCTGTTACTTACAGGGAAACTCTCTGCTTGCTGCAGAGAAGGGATACCTGGGCCTCAACCTATGCAAATACTTGTAGTGAGAGGTGTTTAGTTTTAACAATTACAGTCCCTTTTCCCCTGTCATGTGATCCAAATAAATTATGCACAGTGGAATACAAATTAGAAGTCTTACTGTGTGCTGAAATTTAAAAAAGAGAAGGAGGATCAGAGCTAAGATCAGACTGTTCTAATTGTAAAAACCTGGTTCAGCGTAACTGTTTTCCTTGCAATTGGCACACTAAGGACAGAGTTAGTTACACATGAATTAGCTGATCCAGATACAGCACCAAACAATGTGGACTATAAATCACGTGGCCGTAGTATGTAGGAAAATCCCTCAGGAATGGCAGTACTTGTTCTCCTGGTGTCCATCAGAGATGTGATTATAAGGTTTTGATTAATTAAGGTGTCACAGTACAAAAGTGAGATCATGAGCAAGGATTTTTTCAGCACCTTAATGTGTTTCTTGACCAAAAAAAAAAAAAGTAAAAAGGACCAACAAACAAACCCAAACCCCAACAGTCGTTGAACACAGAAACTTACAATTCCGTTCTGTACACTGAAGCCCAGCTGGTATTTCAAGTCGGGCCGTTTTATGAGGACAGTAGTAACAGGAGGACAGCTGACAATGTTCAATTTGACTTGCGTCTGGTTCTTGAGACCCTGTAGGATATTCCAAAAGTTAGTATTTCTGAAATGGATCTTAATTTGCTCTTTCATTAGTGGTTTTCTAATTGCAAGAGCGTAAAGCAGCTGATCTTTACGCTCAGAAAGATCACCTGGAGTTAGTAGAAATCTCTTGTTAACTGAGACACACATTTCTCCCTTTCATTTCTTTCACAAGCTATTTGGCCCAACAAAACAAATCAAAACTCTGCCTTTAATTGCTATAGAAACTCAAGAAAGCTTTCAAGAAACCCCAGAACTGACTTCTGCTTGCCCTTTACCAGCGCCTGGCTAATTGAGCTCCTGCCGCTGCTGTTCTTGGTCAATCTGCACAGCCATGAGATTTAGCGCCAGTGGTGAAAGACAGTGCAGTCTGAGATTCCATCACGCCTGGGGAGTCTTTGTATGTTCACCTGTGCTGTCCTGCAGTCTACCAGCCTCCGTTCATCTCACCTACACGGAGCCCCAAGCAGCATAGTAGAATTTAATCCTTGGATTTTAATTCGGAGGCTGTGGGGATGCCTGAAGCTTTAAAGATAGTAATTTAGGCAAGTTTTTCAGACCTGGCCTCATTTGTTACAGTCCAGTAACAAAGCTGAAGTCAAATTCTTCAGCCCTGAATTTTTGTACATTATCACCCCTGAATCTTTGTGTCTAATTCTACTTTTTGTTAACGGCAGATTACTTTTTTTTTTCAGTGATATGAAAAATTGTATCTGCTGGAAATCTACAGGGTTGCTTGTCAGAATATTACATCCCTGCTGACTTACAATCCACAGCGGGTAGCTGTAAGTTTGAGGTACCTTTATGATCCCTTGGCATGTTGCAAGAGGTAGACCAACTAAACTGGTCCCATTAATGGACATAATTTGGTCTCCAATGCTTAGTTTTCCCGAACGGGCTGCAGGGCCTCCATTCATCATGTTAGCCAGGATAACGGTGGGTAGAATGGATCCCCATCCAGATTCCACAATCACTACCCCAAGAATTTCTCCCTTCTGTTTTTCTAGCTGGAGCTGCAATTAAAAAGGAAACAAGCAAATAAAAACATTTTTGACTTTGATTCGTCTCAATTGTTCCTAACAACATCTACAAATTACAGAAAGAATTCTATTCATTGCCATTAGGTAGTGGCGTGACTTCACAAACGCTGTTAAGCCGTGTAACACGTACCTACTCTTTTCAGGGGTATCCTCCAGTTGTTTGTTGGCGGTAAAATAGGTCCTTATAATAAGCAAAATCTAACACACTGCTTAGCTATCGAAAGTGGTGGAACTGCATACCAAATGCACGAATGCCAAAGCAGTTTTTACCCTTGGAACCTGGCAGCTGGGGGAGGCTGTAACATTCTGTGGCTAAGGCAGTGCCTGAACACAAGCTGAGTTCAGATGCACCTCTGCCATCACTGCTCAGGTTGTCTCATGGTCTCAGGGTTTGTCTGTCCTTGTTTTTGGGCAAGGACCTCTTGACTGTCGTCATTAACACAGTTACATTCCTGTTAGGTACTTGTCCCTGGCACATTATTCTAAGATCCCTGATGTAAACGATGACTCCTCAAACACGCTGATGTTAACTGCTCAGCAATCAGCATGGCTAACCTTTACAGAAGAGGAGTAAGAGTTTACATAGAGACCATACTCTTTAAGGAAATACTGGGAAATACTTTCTTTCAAAGGTGGAAGGACAGGGACATCTGTGCGTACAGGAATTGCGAAGCTGACTTTGTCAAAACTGTTGATCAAGGCTTTGAACCAACCAGTGTGCCAAAACTCTGTCATTGTTCAAACATTCATAAACCAATTAGAAACAAAGGTGCCACAACAATAACGACCTTTTTAATCGCTTCAAAATGCGACACGTGTATTTCTTTTCCGATTCCAAGTTAAACCAAGATTTGTTCAACTCAGTTTTCCCTTGTTTGCTACCAGAGAAATATTTTGTCAGGCTTACATGCACGCGGCAGCACTTTACTGATACGTAGTGACTGTGGTCAGCTCGTACCCTTTCTATCTGCAGGGACAGGTGAAAAACGCGCTCTTCCCAAGAACGCGTGTGCTGTACAAAATGAGCCTGCAATCCTAGAAGAAGTAAGCATGAGCAGGAAAGCTGTGACTGAAGGATTAGGCAATGTAAAATGTGAAATATAAGGCCTTTGTACAGAGAGAACCCATTACATCCCAAATCAAATGTAGTTACACTTATGTAATTTGGGGCACTTAAGGGAAATTCTTGCTTTTCCATGCATTATGCATGTGAAACTCCATTTTACATGGCAGTTTTGCTGGTGTTCTAATAGGGGAAGAGAGATTGGCCTGCTCAGTGCCACAGCATCCCAGACTCGTGGTCCTTGTATCTGTCAAGTAAGAAATCACTTACAATGTGCATTATAACGCACTGTCATCGCTTTCTGTATCAGTGCACTGGTAAAACATAAAACCACCTTGCGCTGTGTACTGTGAACAGCACAGATCTTATGTATGTCAGATGTACTTTACTACTGTTTCAATCAGCAGAAGCAGAAAGACCCTGAAAATGAAAATAAAAAAATTCTAAAACTTACAGAGCTGATTTTACTAGCACAGCGTTGATGAATCGGCACATCCTGAAATGTAAAGTCACGGATCAATCTGAAATGAAATTCCCAAACTAGTTTACCTCTTTGCAGTTTTCTGAGTTGGAAAAGTGTATGAGGTCATCATTGTACATCTCTTGGGTGTTGATGATGTCACTGTATTCTTTCTGACTGAGATCCTCTGGGTTAATTCCATTGGCTCTTAAAAACTCTTGGTAAGCCACGCTGAAAGCCTGGCCAATTGACTGAGCTATCAGCTGTGCCTGGAATGTGGAATAAAACACAGCTCAGAAAGGACCGATGAATGGTTTACTACTGGAACCGTAAAAAACAAGAGAGATTGGATTTTTAAGAGAGTCAAAATAAAGGATCCTGCAAAGTTGCCAAGTTAGTATGAATATGAAGTCACTTTAAGGTCCGCTGTACAAAAAGAATCCATTGCATCCAAAATCAAATTCCATTTAAAAACCCTGCTGATCTCCTTTCATCAGGACATTGCTGTAGCAAGCAGCCATATGCTCCCTATCTACCCATTCCAACAAACACTGGGGAGTACTGGCTTCGTACCAAAACGGAACAGAGCGTACAGAAAAGACTGTCACAAACCCTGCTTCTGATCCCAGTGTATTTGCAGGAGTGATGAGAGACATGCCTTCACAGACATGTATGCACTGATGATTTTGGTTGCCATGTCACCTGCTGCTTCTCCATTCTGGTTTTACAGGGCTGAAAACACGGCCTCGGCAAACCATCTGCTCTCCTGTTACTGCCATGATACCTGTCTCATATTCCCGGCACGCCAGGAACAGCCCCACTTAGCCACTGCAGAACTCCAACAGCTACTTCCATTAACACCTTGCCTTGCAGTGTCAGGGATGCTTTCAAGAATGCAGCCGCAGCCCTGACTATAGCTTGTTCGTGTTAAGAACAACTGTTCAAAACCCCCCGTGTCTTCATTACGTTTTGAAACGCTTGTCTGCGCGTGCATTTGACTACAGCATGCACGCGATGACTTCCCATTTCAGCGGGCTGTAGAGCGAGTACAGCTGCTGAAACATTACAGTGGCTGCTGCCTGGATGTGTCAGAAGTATATATACATTAGAAAGAAACCTACAGAAACCAACAATGATGATAATACTAACAACTTGGCACATTCATCACACTGCCAACTTTAACGAATTAAAGAAATACTGGACTGCCACGAAATGTACTTTCTTGTTCCACTAGACGGCACTGGAACACAGAGAAATGGAGGTAGAGCTATATAAAAGGATCTCGTAGCCAACTTTTCTACACTTGATTTATTTTTTTTCCCTATTCTGAGTTTACTGCAGCTCACGGGAGAACGCAACACTGAGTTTCATGCGTTTCTGGTTTTCAGGTACTGTATTCTGTCATCGGGGATATGAGTGACTCCCAGTGATGTGAGGAGTTGTTAATTGCATCTTACAATGTAAGTCCCTAAAAATATTACCAACCAAACCTATAAAACTACTCTGGAAATGCAACGCAGTTTCTCAGACAGTAGGTACATGCTAAATGCATTATGAAGGGTTTTCTGGACAACACTGTAAAACTAAATCGTCCTGTAACCTCACCTAACAGTGTTTTCTTTGATGCTAAAAGTGGTTTTCTTATTTCACTGGTGCTGCAGTGCACAAAAGCACCAAACTGCTTGACAAAATGACTCTACAAAATCAAGGACTTAATTAGCCCAGCCAGTCACAAATTGTTTCTTCATATTTAAATTATCTTTTCAAATCTTAGAGTAAAAAGCTAGTAAGAACTTGCTACTCTTCTCCGAAAGCATAATTTCGGTCTTTTTATGCCATAAGATCCTCTGATATCCAATACCAAATTAGCCCTAAACCACTTCTTGTTAAAATTCTGTTTAAAAAAAGGAGAGACCACTTCAGAATTTAGTTTTTAATTTTCACTTGCACAAAAAAAGATGAAAAAATATGAACTGAAAAATAAACAGCTGAAGGTGTTCTTGAACATCAAAGGATCCAGCTGCAGGTTTGAGAGTACGTATCCTAACTACACCTCAGTAAGCCGTAAGGGAGTAGGGGCTGGGGAGAGGACAGCTTGTGCCAGGCCTGCCAAGCTGGTAGGTGTTCTCAGCAACTTGGCTTCAGTTCGAAAGAGGTCCAGAACAGTTCCACCTGCCTGCCAAGGGTCTGGAAGCATATGTGGGTCATTATGTGCCAACCCACTACGTTAAAGAATCCAATCCAGGATGAATGATCAATTTGATATCCCATAAATTAACTGTGGCCATGAATGGCTATTGACTTCCAGACAACTAAAGCATTTGGGGAAGCATTGTTGAAAGAACACAAGTGATTCTGTAACACATGAGACAAAGAGTGGATGTTTTGGGACTGTGGAGGAGACATGAATTTGTGGAGACAGAGAAGAGGTATGAATATGGACAAAAAACTGGCTAGCATTTCCACAGATTACCTGTAGCTTCAATCAGAAAAGAACACCACCAACAAAAATTCATTCAAGAAATAAGATGTAATTTCAGAGATAATCTAAATTAAGTAGGTTGTTTAAATAAATTTAATTCCATTTACTTACATCCTCTGATTCAAAGACATGGCATATCATTTTGTACTGCTTCTTTCCTTCCTGGGCACCAGGTGTTGTTTCAATACAGTCTTGAGAAGCTGATCTCGGCATGCGGCGTCGCGCCATTAAAACCACAATGTTGCCAATATCAGCGATGTAGGAGATGGTGCGCAGCGCATGATCCATCATCGTTTCCTGCATAAAGCAAGAGAAGTCAAGTCATTCTGCATGCCTGCTGTTGTTCTACAAATGCTGCATCTTCGCCCTCCTTGATGGCAATTTTAGTATTTTTTTCTGGCTCCCTACATATCTCAGAGCAACATCTCAGATATGTCAGGTCAGGGCGGGGAGCTGCTCTAGTGTCTGGGCTCACAGTCAAAGTCCGACTTCAGTCGATGTCATTAGGCTGCTGGTTTGGTTGTGCTGGGACAACTCAGACGAGTCGTTGCCTGTGAGAACAGTTCTAAGTGGAAACCTCTCCAAGCTTCATCCTAATGAACATTTCTTATGTAAGAACACATGAGGAGTACTAAATAAAAAAAGTCTTGAAACTTTCTCTATTTCAACTCCCGGTGCTCTGCATCCTTGTAATTACTTTAGCCTTTTAAACTCTTACTTTACTTTCTGCTGTTAGCAGGGAAATCCCAACCTGCTACTTCCTGTCTTTCTGACAGGACTATTTCATTATTGAGGGGCTTTCATTAAGTATTGGGTTGCCTTGGACAAATGAAAACTGCATCTTTGTAGTCAGAGAAGGATACGCTGTCACTAAACTTGCTTTATTTCAGATTTTACTATTTTATCTTTTGTTTCCATCTCCGGTTCATGCTTCTGTTAATTGTTCCTTACATAAACCAGCAATGAAGTCCCAGAAAGAAGAACCTTCAAGGACATTTTGTAACAGTTTCTGTGCACCACTAAGTATGAGCTCATAGTATAATTTTTATTATCTCTGAGCTCAGCATTAAGTATGAATAAATTAATGTGGCCCAACACTCAGCAGTCTCATTTTCACAGAAGTTTCTATATGTAAAAAACTTTAATAAAACAATGTATATGAGTGACATTGCTACAGTGATAATTTCAAAGGGTTTTGATATATTTAGGATTGCAAAGAAAAACATAATGACATACTTGTTTACACTTACGTTTTAGACAACTATTTGTACCTTCCTACAGGTTTTATTCAAGATAATGTATAACAACAACTTCTCTAAGTTCCCAGAACGGCGTCTTACTATGGAAGATGTTCCTTAATGGTAAGAACCTTTTAGGTTTAAAATGAGTTTTAGGAATGCTCACTTAATCAAGTTATCTGATTGACTGGACTTCCTGTAAATGCTTTGAAAAAAATCACTGTTACTGAAGTCTGTATGTAATTATGGACGAAGAGAAATTCTTATGGAATTAACTAACTTATGTTAGTAATGCTTATCTGGCAGGAATACTGGATGCTGCTTACATTAAAACCTTATGCTGAGTAGTATTAAGATGAAGCTTTCTGTTGAAACAAAGACCAAGAAAGTGCCTCCACACCAAGCTTTGTTAGCACTGTTTTCTATCATTTCTTTACATGTTTTGCTGTTGTAGAGATTAACTGCTGTCTTCTGTAAGAAACAGAAAGGGCCCATCTGAAAATTCCTTCCTGGAGAGTCATTGGTCAGTTTGGAGGGTTTTCCAGACTTTTATTTGCTGGAAAAAAACTTGAAACAACCAGAAGGGTAATCGTTTTATTGATGAAGCCAGGTGAGGATGTCCCCTTCTGCATCCCCTACCCCCAACAGCTAAAAACATTCACCAAATTCTGCCTGAATTGGAATAAACAAATCCTCATTATTCAATCAATTTGTTTTGCTTTACTTTGTCACCTCAATTAGTTTTAAGTCAGTATATTGCTTTCCGGCGTCTAAAATACCTTCGGTTGTTGGCCAAGACTGAGAGGGTCTCTGCTGCTTTTGGCATCCGCTCAGATATTTCTTATGTGAAGAAAGAAAAATTGATTACTTCCTTGTTGTTTTGTTTTGTTTTGTTTTGAACAAGTCCTTTTGGTTTTGTATCGGAATA
The DNA here is from genome assembly GCF_000690775.1 of Eurypyga helias. Lineage (NCBI taxonomy): Eukaryota > Metazoa > Chordata > Aves > Eurypygiformes > Eurypygidae > Eurypyga > Eurypyga helias. The sequence goes on along the minus strand of NW_010245424.1, from coordinate 80,092 downwards.
TCCCACTGAGCAGCACAAGGTCAGTTTTCATCTAACTCAATCATATTAGACAACTGAGATACTGTCCTTGCTGTCTCTGTGGAGGCAGGGCTTCCGTTGGTATCAGATCTTCCAAACAACCCTATAATTTGGTATGAGCTAATACATGATTTTCATCACTTATGTAAGCAGCAGCATCCCTTATATAAACAGCTAGGTATTAGTTTACCATTAGTTGCACAACTCTATAAGGCCTAAGAGTAATTTTTTTAAGAATTTCAGTACAATTGAACTTGACAGAGAAAGAAAAATATAAATAATCACTGTTTGCTAGAACCACCTGTCTTACCAAAGAGAATCACTACCCATAAAATTACTGTAATGATTCATCTCAGGCTTGAAATAAAATGTTCCATGCTTATCCCTAAACTATGAAAAGTGATGATGGTTAAGAGATGGTTTGGGGGCTGTCTCTAAGGGTTGTGTGGGCTCAGTAGGATTTATAGCACTTCTCTCAGTATGGAAAAATGTTTTATAATGGACATCTCAGCAGGATCTTGGGAGCTCTGCAGAGATAATTGCTTTTCAGCAGCCTGCACTAAGTATCCTGTAAGGGTGTAATCATACATGCAGTGTGCACAAGGGTGAATGGATGGGGAAAATGAGTGCATTGAACCTCACCTGCAAGAAGGTCTTCCTGTCCTTATCATCACACACAAGTTATTCCAAGGCTTTTTTGTGTTTTCCCCTTGTAGGGGTGAAAGCAGTCATTCCCCACTCCCTCCCACCTTTTTCCTGTCTAATGCAATGACAGTTAGGAATAAGGCAAATAATACACCGTGGCTGTAAACACATCTTTACTTTTGACTTATCTCGTGACTTTACTTTTTCCCTTCTCACTCCATATTCCATTTCACTCTATTTCCCATTACCATTATCTCATTTTCTCTCTCCTCCTTTGTTACTTTCCCACGAATCCCTCCATCTTGGCCAATCTACTCCTTTATTCTTTCCCTCATCCCTTTTGTAGTCCCAGCCATTCCATCCTGATTACCCTTATATATGTCCTTAGAAATTCAGCCTCTCTTTGCCTTTTTCAAAACCCCTGTTCTATCTTCTCCTGTCCAGGTTCCCCTTTCCCAGAATCTCCCTTCCTTTCTAAGCAACTCTTTTAGCATCCCATATGTTGTCCCTCTCGAAACCCAACAAACACCTGAAGGAGGAAAAGCTAAGCATTTTCCAAGCTTTCAAGTGCTGTAGTCCTGTGGGAGTGTGATTTAGACAGCCGAATGAGTCACAAGATGTTGTGGAACCAATCATCTACCCGAGGCTCTGCACCTACACACTGGTGACCTCCACAGCTATCATTTTCTCTGCTAGTTTTCCCAGCTGCTTCACTCCCAGCTTCTCTTCACTGAATGAGCAAGATGGGAGGGTCTGCTGTGATCTCTCTGCTGTTTCCCTGCACGGACCGCAAGCCCGTAGAGCTGCGGCAGGCAGGGAGGAATTGCTCTCATGAAGGCATGTGGCCAAACCTAAGGTTGCTTCTACCACACATACTAACAGGTGGGCAATGGGGCTGAAGGGATTGAGGAACTAAATGCATAAGCAACCAAAACATGGCAGGGGTGCCATTTCTGAGCGTTGCTGAGAGCAACAGAATCGCCAGAGCCGTCCCTGTTCCAATGTGACAACGCGCCTTACCGGTGCCACCCAGCATTTCGAACCCTGCTGCACGTCCTTCTGTAACTGACAGTTTTGTATTTTAAATCAGATGCTCCCTCACGTGAGCAATACAGTGCTACAGATGGATTAAAGGATGGGTGGCACGCTGCGGAAGTAGGTTTTATATAATTGATAAAGCCATGAAAGAACAGATTGTCTCTGCCAGCTGCCACACCAGCTGAAATAGGCCTGTGGTAATTACACCAGTCAGGAACTTCACTAGCATAGAAAAATATTACCAAGCCAGAAATGCAAAAGCATGCTGACAGCAATGCGAACAGGTCATGGGAAAGTCTCTTACAGCTCTCTGAAAGATCCACTAAAAAAAAGAAAAAACCTCCCCAAAAAACCCAAGACAAACACCAGGGAGCTTGTAATGATAATAATTTCTAATGTTGCTATTTTCATCTAATTGAACAGCTCCTGTTAGACACCATTCCTCATGGTGCACTGCATTTTATGACTGGAAATCTCAGGGGAATCAGGAGAATAAGATAACAGTTACTTTGACAAAGTGTTTATGGTCTGCCTCAAAGGCCTTTCCTTTTTTATTTTGTGAAGGGTTGG